>NW_025537899.1:0-25868 GCF_020615455.1 Coregonus clupeaformis | reverse complement strand
CATACTTGATAAAAATAAAAGATACCTTAATAAATACTAAAACTGAAAGTCACCCAGTAAAAATACTACTTGAGTAAAAGTCTATAAGTATTTGGTTTTTAAATATACTACACTATCAAATGTAAAAGTATGAATAATTTCAAATTCCTTATATTAAGTAAACCAGATACACCATTTTTTATTTTATTTATTTATTTATGGATAGCCAGGGCCTCCAACAACTCCGGACATCATTTACAAACTAAACATGTGTGTAGTGAGTCCACCAGATCAAGGCAGTAGGGATGACCAGGGATGTTCTCTCTTTGATAATTGCGTGAATTTACAATTTTTTCTGTCCTAAGCATTCAAAATGTAATGAGTACTTTTGGGTGTCAGGGAAAATGTATAGATTAAAAATTACATATTTTTCTTTCGAATGTAGTGAATAAAAGTTGTCAAAAATATAAATAGTAAAATACAGATACCCCAAAAAAAAACTAATATACTTTAAAGTATTTTTTATTAAGTCCTTTACACCACTAATCAAAACTGGGTGTTGTGTGACAAAACTTCACATGTTAGTGTTTTTTTTTCGGGTATCTTATATATCCCGCTTTACATACGGTAAAAGGCTTACCCTGTCGTAACGTTTTGATAACAGTGTAAATCTCTCTAGGACAAAGGTACTTTATCAATATATTCACCTGCATTTACCCCCAAAAAATGAAACACTAATTAACTGCTAATGTGGCTATCCTAAAGAACTACAAATGCCATGATGATCTGGACAAGACTGCCGAATCGAGGCAAAGGTAACTATATACCTGGCTGGATTAACTATATAATGTTAGCTAAATGTAGCAATTAATAAATAGGCTACATTTATTTAAATGGACAATTCTGAAGGAGGCACTTACCCCGCGACTTTAAAAAACGCCCTTCTACAAAAACAACATTTCATTAAATATTTCAAATGTGTAAACTGTAGCAATTTATTTCCCCTTTATAGTTTATTAGCCTAAGCATGACCTTCATCCACATAATTTCCCCCAAATGTTGCTTTTTTGTTTCAGCAATTAGACATTGTTCTTTGGGGGCGAGTTACCCTAGTACCCTACCTTGCCCAGTCTCCTCTAGGTACATAGGATGGCTACTTCCTTGGTAAAGGTTTTAGCTATGTGTTATTTTAGTGTCAAACCGAGTGAGTGAAGAACGTGATAAAAACTATTTTACAAGTCACATAGCTAACTAGAGACTTTGGGTTTGTCTGCGTGATTGAATGTACATCATTTCGTCAAGATAATTTAATAAATAATCAATTTATTTGAGATTTTCTGAGTTCGTTTACATCAACATACTTCACTGCAGACAGTGCGGATGCATTAGAGAGAGACGTTGACGGTTGCATTACTATTTTGAAGCTGCCTGAATGTAATGTCCAGCAGTTTTCTACATGTGTTGTAATCTAGGGTTGGAATGAACCAGAAACTAAAGTGTTCTATACTTTTCAGGAGACAGTAGGTGGTACTCCTCCAAGACTGCCAACACACGCTGAGGAAGAGTCAGATGGTGAACTCCAGACAGTAGGTGGTACTCCTCCAAGACTGCCAACACACGCTGAGGAAGAGCCGTCAGATGGTGAACTCCAGACAGTAGGTGGTACTCCTCCAAGACTGCCACCCACGCTGAGGAAGAGTCAGATGGTGAACTCCAGACAGTAGGTGGTACTCCTCCAAGACTGCCAACACACGCTGAGGAAGAGTCAGATGGTGAACTCCAGACAGTAGGTGGTACTCCTCCAAGACTGCCAACACACGCTGAGGAAGAGTCAGATGGTGAACTCCAGACAGTAGGTGGTACTCCTCCAAGACTGCCAACACACGCTGAGGGGAAGAGTCAGATGGTGAACTCCCCAGACAGTAGGTGTACTCCTCCAAGACTGCCAACACACGCTGAGGAAGAGTCAGATGGTGAACTCCAGACAGTAGGTGGTACTCCTCCAAGACCGCCAACACACACGCTGAGGAAGAGTCAGATGGTGAACTCCAGACAGTAGGGTGGTACTCCTCCAAGACTGCCAACACACGCTGAGGAAGAGTCAGATGGTGAACTCCAGACAGTAGGTGGTACTCCTCCAAGACTGCCAACACACGCTGAGGAAGAGTCAGATGGTGAACTCCAGACAGTAGGTGGTACTCCTCCAAGACTGCCAACACACGCTGAGGAAGAGTCAGATGGTGAACTCCAGACAGTAGGTGGTACTCCTCCAAGACTGCCAACACACGCTGAGGAAGAGTCAGATGGTGAACTCCAGACAGTAGGTGGTACTCCTCCAAGACTGCCAACACACGCTGAGGAAGAGTCAGATGGTGAACTCCAGACAGTAGGTGGTACTCCTCCAAGACTGCCAACACACGCTGAGGAAGAGTCAGATGGTGAACTCCAGACAGTAGGTGGTACTCCTCCAAGACTGCCAACACACGCTGAGGAAGAGTCAGATGGTGAACTCCAGACAGTAGGTGGTACTCCTCCAAGACTGCCAACACACGCTGAGGAAGAGTCAGATGGTGAACTCCAGACAGTAGGTGGTACTCCTCCAAGACTGCCAACACACGCTGAGGAAGAGTCAGATGGTGAACTCCAGACAGTAGGTGGTACTCCTCCAAGACTGCCAACACACGCTGAGGAAGAGTCAGATGGTGAACTCCAGACAGTAGGTGGTACTCCTCCAAGACTGCCAACACACGCTGAGGAAGAGTCAGATGGTGAACTCCAGACAGTAGGTGGTACTCCTCCAAGACTGCCAACACACGCTGAGGAAGAGTCAGATGGTGAACTCCAGACAGTAGGTGGTACTCCTCCAAGACTGCCAACACACGCTGAGGAAGAGTCAGATGGTGAACTCCAGACAGTAGGTGGTACTCCTCCAAGACTGCCAACACACTGAGGAAGAGTCAGATGGTGAACTCCAGACAGTAGATGGTACTCCTCCAAGACTGCCAACACACGCTGAGGAAGAGTCAGATGGTGAACTCCAGACAGTAGGTGGTACTCCTCCAAGACTGCCAACACACGCTGAGGAAGAGTCAGATGGTGAACTCCAGGCAGTAGGTGGTACTCCTCCAAGACTGCCAACACACGCTGAGGAAGAGTCAGATGGTGAGCTTGAAGCAGTAGGTGGTTGTGAAGTTGTGTATGGTTCACACTGCAGCTCTTTGCCCAAACTTGAAAAATGCCTCTTTCAGGACTGAAGGACGCAAGGGACAACTCAATTTTCTTCTGCTTGGAAGGACAGGACCTAGGGGAGACTTAGGAAGCTTTGAGTTTGAAGACTACTCCTACAAACGGTTAAGAGTCATTCAAGCGGAAATTAACTGGTTCTGGAGGAAGTGGAGTCAGTTGGCTGGACCTAACCTGTTTGTGAGGAGTAAGTGGCACACAAAGCAGCGAAACGTAGCCGTTGGAGACGTCGTCTGGCTTGCAGACCAGAACGCTTTGAGGAGTCAGTATAAGCTTGGTAGGGTCATCAATGTCAACGCTGGCATTGTGAGAGATGCAAATATTCGAACCTTCCCAAGTTATCCCATCTCAACTTTGAAGCATGTTCATGGAGACAAAACAAAGAAACGTTCAATCAAAATTCCTGTTACAATTCTTCACAGGGACGTCAGGTTGTGTTATTACCTGTAGAAGAGCAGAAGTAAAGCCATCGAAGATAAAGCCGATGTGACCTCCTTGGGTTCAAGAACCAGGAGATCAAGTGGGAGGTGTTGCGTCAAAAGACAGGTATTCATATTCAAGGCATTCACATTTTCGACTTATTTCAAAGATAAAACACAAGCAGGGGGCAAAAAAGTGTATGCATTGTGGAACCCATCATTAGCTTGTGTTTCCCTGGGGAACATATATACTGGTGCACCTTTGTGATAGCAGGTGGTGAAATGTTTGGTGAAAAAGCTGCAGTGTGAACCATACACAACTCAACTTGGTGTTTTACAAATGTTTCATCCCGAGAATAAATCACTCTTCTCCCGGGTAGCCCGGTATTTTCCGCCAAAACCGGAAGTGTCATTCAAAAGCATTATAACGCTTATAAATGTCTGGATTTGATTAGAGCTTTGATCAGCATGAAAATACAAACCTGATGCTACCTGAGCCTGATCAGACATATATTAAATGCATTTTATGAGCCCTACATTAACAACATTTAATGAGCCCAAGCCCCAAAAAAGGCCAAATGATTGTGTGGTTTCCCAATAGGTCCACCAGGTCCTCACTTACAATGACTTTAAAACATTGTTGCATTTAAACTTTGTATCACCAGTTAGTGTGATGAACGTGATAAAATATATTTGCAATGGGAAGTAATAGCTGGTTTGTTAATTTCATTTTGGAAATGAAATGGTTGTGCTATTGTATTGTTCTGACTTCATGGGGCCTACTGGAGTGAATGGGCTGCTTATTCTGTAACATGATTTGATGCTGTGTGAGACTGCTGTCTCCTGGCTATCAGCCCTGTCTCTGTGTTTTACCAAAACTGGCTCTCCTTTAGCGCCATGGAGTGCACAGGTATTACGGTTGCTGTCCTTTCAGCACCACAAGCCTTTCACATCTGATGTGACACTGTTGTTGTCTCTATTGGTGATAGTGTGATAGTGGTGCTGGCTACCATAAGCTGTGCAAACAGTGCATTATGTTCAAATCAAATCAAATTGTATTGGTCACATATACATATTTAGCAGATGCTATTGCGGGTGTAGCGAAATGCTTGTGTTTCTAGGGCCAACAGTGCAGTAGTATCTAACAATTCACAACAATACACACAATACACTCAAATCTAAAAGTAAAAGAATGGATTGAAGGAATATATAAATATTAGGATGAGCAACGTCGGAGTGGCATAAAATAAAATACAGTAGAATAGAATACAGTATATACATATGAGATGAGTAAAGCAAAAATATGTAAACATTATTAATGTGACTAGTGTTTCATTATTAAAGTGGCCATTGATTCCAAGTCTATATATGTAGGGCAGTAGCCTCTAAGCTGCAGGGTTGCGTAACCGGGTGGAAGCCGGCTAGTGATGGCAGGTGAGTTACCGCAGCTCTGATATCCCAAAGTTATTTCCGGCTGTAATGTAATAACACAAAAAAAATACTGGCCAAATAATGTAAGAAATACTGCAAAGTTGCTTAGGAGCTAGAAGCAGAGCTGCCATATCTGTCGGCGCCATCTTCAAAATTCTATGTGTCATGTTGTGTCCATGCGGGTTCTGTCTGTGTGCGCGGCAGCCCGAAGCGCGACCTGTTTGATTCATTCATAATGTCATCAAAAAGCATTGCTCCTCCTTCACTAGAACGTTCCGACTACAGAATATATCATGTCTGGCGTATTAAGTGAAGCTATGTTTTCTGTTATTTTCATGATATATATTTTTTGATACAACTTATTGTTAGAATTTTGATCCCTCTGAAGGCCTAGGTCCTATAGTCACGGTTCACCACTGGATCTAAGTGAAGGCTTAAATTAAACCTGGCCAGAGGCAGGTTTAACTTCAGATTAATGGATGTTGGCCCCCAGGTTGACCTTGGCAATGAGAGAAAATGGATTACCTGGACTATTTCAATGATCTCAGAACAATTAGTGTTTTAAGAAGAGTCTTTGATCCTGTGTTTACTATTTATTTATTTTTTAGTTCATAGTGTTTAGAATGGTATCATGTTAGGGGTTAAGACAATGGGATGATTCTGGAAGGTGTTCAAGGAAAGACAATTTTCAGAAAGTGTCACACTTTGCCAATACTCACCTTACTTAAAAGTACAAAAATATCCTTCAGATATTCAGTCAGTTTATCTACTGTTTTATTATTTCTCAAGTTGATGTAAATTCTGTTGTAGGCAATCATTTGGAAAGGTGGAATTATTTAATATTATGTTATGTTAATAATACTAATAATTACAATTTACCACTATCAAAAGGAACAATGTATTTATACCTCTAGATTTATATTTGATTATGAATGAGTTTTTCTAGCCATTTATTACTGTGTTGATATATTATTTGAAATATTGATAATGCTTTTTATATATATATACAGTACCATTCAAATGTTTTTTTTTTTTTTTTAACAATTTTCTACATTGTAGAATAATAGTGAAGACATCAAAACTATGAAATAACACATGGAATCATGTAGTAATCAGTAATCAAACAAGTGTTAAACAAATCAAAATATATTTAATATTTGAGATTCTACAAAGTAGCCACCATTTGCCTTGATGACAGCTTTGCACAATATTGAATTTCAATTAACAGGTTTGTTAAAAGTTAATTTGTGAAATTTCTTTCATTTTTATGTGTTTGAGCCAATCAGTTGTGTTGTGACAAGGTAGGAGTGGTATACAGAAGATAGTCCTCTTTGGTAAAAGACCAAGCCCATATTATGGCAAGAACAGCTCAAATAATCAAAGAGAAACGACAGTCCATTACTTTAAGACATGAAGGTCAGTCAATCCGGAAAATGTGAAGTTCTATTAAAGTTTCTTCAAGTGCAGTCGCAAAAACCATCAAGTGCTATGATGAAACTGGCCCTCATGAGGACCGCCACAGGAAAGTAAGACCCAGAGTTACCTCTGCTGCAGAGGATAAGTTCATTAGAGTTACCAGCCTCAGAAATTGCAGCCCCAATAAATGCTTCACAGAGTTCAAGTAACAGACACATCTCAACATCAACTGTTCAGAGGAGACTGCGTGAATCAGAACTTCATGGTTGAATTGCTGCAAACAAACCACTACTAAAACATACCTAGTCCCCTGAATACAAACCAAGTAATCTTACATTCAGTGGCTTGTGAAAGTATTCACCCCCCTTGGCATTTTTCCTATTTCATTACCTCACAACCTGGAATTAAAATGGATTTTTGGGGGGTTTGAATCATTTGATTTGCACGACATGCCTACCACTTTGAAGATGAAAAAAAAATGTTTTTGTGAAACAAACAAGAAATAAGAAAAAAAAACAGAACTTGAGCGTGCATAACTATTCACCCCCCCCAGATATAGCGTTTTCCTTGATGGCCAAATAACTACATTTTAGTCTCATCTGACCAGAGTACCTTCTTCCATATGTTTGGGGAGTCTCCCACATGCCCTTTGGCGAACACCAAATGTGTTTGCTTACTTTTTACTTGAAGCAATGGCTTTTTTCTGGCCACTCTTCCGTATAGCCTGCTCTGTGGAGTGTGCGGCTTAAAGTGGTCCTATGGACAGATACTCCAATCTCCGCTGTGGAGCTTTGCAGCTCCTTCAGGGTTATCTTTGGCCTCTTTGTTGCCTCTCTGATTAATGCCCTCCTTGCCTGGTC
The DNA here is from genome assembly GCF_020615455.1 of Coregonus clupeaformis. Taxonomy (NCBI): domain Eukaryota; kingdom Metazoa; phylum Chordata; class Actinopteri; order Salmoniformes; family Salmonidae; genus Coregonus; species Coregonus clupeaformis. The sequence goes on along the minus strand of NW_025537899.1, from coordinate 18,520 downwards.
CGTGAGTTTTGGTGGGTGGCCCACTCTTGACAGGTTTGTTGTGGTGCCATATTCTTTGCATTTTTTAATAATGGATTTAACGGTGCTCCGTGGAATTTTCAAAGTTTCTGATATTTTTTTAGAACCCAACACTGATCTGTACTTTTCCTCAACTTTGTCAATGACCTGTTTGGAGAGCTCCTTGGACTTCATGGTGCCGCTTGCTTGGTGGTGCCCCTTGCTTAGTGGTGTTGCAGACACTGTGCTCGCATATTCCCTTAAAGACCTTTGCTTGAAAAACGAGAAAAAACGGCAGTAGTACGGTTTGTCCATTTTGAGACGCCATAGACCCCTTTCTGTGTTAACAAACATTGCTGCAAGAGGGGGATGGGCGCGAGTTGGTGGCAGAACAAGGGGGAGTTCTTATAGAACGCCAGCAAAAAAAGCCTCTATTTACATGTTGCTTATGAGTGTATTTCACACTACTTTGGATTATAATTGGATTTTAAGGCTCGTATGAATGTCCTGCTTAATATAATGTTTGTGGCATCATCACAAATCAACTGCATTATACTTAAAAAACACTTCAACCAGTAAAATGGCTCTTTGGCTAGCTTTTGCTATAGCCTATATCAATCAGCATACGCATTCTAGCTAACAACTGCTGCATCGAAGGTATTTTGCAAAGATCACACACAACCAAATATAATCATAGCGGCTGTTCAAGCAAGAATCAAAACATAATTGTAAGTGTATGAGAACCCCAAAAAGTTATTTTGTTTAGAAGTAATAAAAATGTAAATCTAGACTACTGCCGCCAAGAGTCGCACGCATCTGTTTGTGACGTCAGTGTGTCATGTACTGGAAAAGGGTCTATAACCACTTCCTCAAAATAGTCAGAAAACTCAAGAATTCCGTCATTAATGTTGATGTTTTTGCCGAGGAGATCTTAGTCGTGCAATTTTACATTTAACTAAGATGTTTGTCATTAAATGAGAGACGAGTCGTTTTCATGCAGATTCTTTAACAAATACCTTATTGAAGAATACCTACTGTTGACCAATAACCCCCTTCCCCTTCGGCTACAGACTTCGGCTTGACTCGAGGAAAACATGTTGTGTGCCAGAACAGCTGAAAAAACCCTTACCGTAAGTCCAAAACGAAAACAACATGTTGTCATAATATATGCACAAACTCTTCCCAACTGTTTCGGCTGGGAAACATGCTGACGCCTTAAAGGCTAACAAAAAGTCTGTCTTACAATGGTTTCAGTAGTCCTACATTGTCACAAGGTATAGATTATACCCCTATTTAGACCTGAAGTAGCAGACAGTCTAAATCCAGATTAGTGACAATATCGGAACGCTTAAACCATTTGTAATATAATTATTGTTAGCCCAGCATAAAGTTTGAGCTTTCTTTTCAACACCATGGAGTGAATCCTTACCACTGCTACACCTGGCTATCAGCCACCGGAGCTTAGTCTGGCAGCGAAAAAGTTTATTCAGCCTCATTTACTGCCTTAAAAAAAACATAGCTGATATGGCTGACTTGCTTAAACAAATATGGTTTCTAATGACTCCTTGTGGATTTGTGTAATTCGATAAGAACCGCCGAGTTAAATAAAGGTTCAATAATAATAAAATATGCACATAATAAAAAATGGCCACTGTAAAACACATAGGGTGTTCACTCCTTAGGCCTACCTTCCTTTCTGCGTCAGACTTCTGAATCTACTTCTGAAAGTACCATGCTTAGATTCATAATAACATCTCAGATTGAACTCTTCCCAAACAGCGACAGTTTCGTTGCAAACAAGACACACTGGTTTGATACTGGAGAAATATGATAAATATATTTGAATAGAACAGTTGGACTATTAATATAGACATTGGTGATTTTACCACTGTAATCAGATGGACATTATTATGTTATGGTCATTGAATTGATTAGCCCACTAACCACGTGTTAAATGTGTAGTGTAGCTTCACTGTGTAGGACTATGAATTGGGCAGCTATAGGCTATTTGTTAATAGGCTAATTATGTTCTGGCCCGCAGACTAGCTACAAGCTCAGCAACACATTGACTGGAGGCCAAACCTAGTTGCCAACCCCCCTATATTGTAAATTCAATCTGGCTTTACTTCCGGGCTGTTATGACAGATCTGGCCGTATCTTCTCTCTATGTTTCTAAAAAATACCATGGTACTACCATGTCAGGAAAATACCATGGTACTGGTGCAACTACCATGGTGTGTTCCTGACATGGTAGTACCATGAAATAAATACCATGGTACTATCATGTTCTTTTGGTCACTACAGTGTCATGTTCTTGGAACCATTCCTGGACAAGGCTTGTTGCATGGGGTATAATCCTGCTGAAAGAAATATATTTTGCAGATGGATACACTGCTGCCATGAAGGGATGCACCTGATTGGCAATGATGTTTAGATATCCTGTGGCATTCAAAATGTTGCTCCACCTTCATCAAGGGGCCCAATGTGTGCCATGAAATCACACCCCACACCACCACCACCAGCCTGCAATGCTGACACACGGCATGGATGCATGTACGTGGTTTCCTCCATACCTTAGTCCCCCCATCAGCGTGAAACAGCAGGAACTGGGATTCATCAGACCAGGCAATGTTTTTCAAATTATCCAGTGTCCAGTGTTTTCATTCCTTAGCCCACTGCAACTGCAGTTTCTTGTTTTCTGCTGAAAGCTAATGGGGATCCATAATAAATACACCACAACTACATCATTAAGGATCATAGCTTTCACCTGGGTTCACCTGGTCAGTCTGTCATGGAAAGAGCAGGTGTCCTTAATGTTTTGTACACTCAGTGTATGTTGTGTCTAACAGCTCATTCCCACAGAAAACTGCAGAGGGAAGCAGTACCACCCAGTCAACCAGACTCCATTGTGAGACGCCTCACAGAGGATATTCAACCCTAAGGGCAAATCCAAGGTAATCTCAATATCTATACAGTAGAAGCTATCTAAACACAGCAAAACTGACAAGGTGAACACTGATCAGTAAAGAGATGCTAACATTCTACAACGTTCCCTTTCCTCTGCACAGTTCTCTAACAGTGAGAAACAATAGGATTACAATAGTGTTCTACGCTTTCTTCATTTGATCCAATCCACTACCACTTCTTATGTATACGTTAGTGTCTTTTAAATTGCCCAATCTGTAGAATCTCGTCTCACAGTCAGTGCAGTGATAAGTCTCTCCAGTGTGTAACCATTGGTGTGTTTTTACATTGCCCAAACGGGAGAAACTCTTGCCATATTAAGAGCAGAAGGAAGGGTTCTCTCCTGTGTGTGTTCTCTGATGAACTTTTAGCTCAGTTGATGTTGTGAAGCATTTTACACAGTCAGAGCAGGAGTAAGGCTTTTCTCCTGTATGTATACGTTCATGTCTTTTTAAGGTGCCCAGTTGAGAGAAACTTGCCCCACAGTCAAAGCAGGAGTAGGGCTTCTCTCCTGTGTGTATACGTTCATGTGTTTTTAAGCTGCCCAGTTGAGAAAAACTTGCCCCACAGTCAGAGCAGGAGTAAGGCTTCTCTCCAGTTTTTTTTTTTTTTTTTTTTTTATTTCACCTTTATTTAACCATGTAAGCCAGTTGAGAACAGGTTCTCATTTACAACTGCGACCTGGCCAAGATAAAGCAAAGTAGTGCAATAAAAACAACACAGAGTTACATATGGGGTAAAAAAAAAAACATAAAGTCAGAAATACAACAGAAAATATATATACAGTGTGTGCAAATGTAGCAAGTTATGGAGGTAAGGCAATAAATAGGCTATAGTGCAGAATAATTACAATAGTGTGTATACGTTCATGTGTTTTTAAGTTGCCCAGTCGAAAGAAACTTGCCCCACAATCAGAGCAGGAGTAAGGATTCTCTCCTGTGTGTGTTCTCTGATGAACTTTTAGCTCAGTTAATGTTGTGAAGCATTTCACACAGTCAGAGCAAAAGTAAGGCTTCTCTCCTGTGTGTATACGTTCATGTTGTTTTAAGGAGCGGAGTTGAGAGAAACTTGTCCCACATTCAGAGCAGCAGTAAGGCTTCTCTCCTGTGTGTATACGTTCATGTTGTTTTAAGGTGCTGAGTTGAGAGAAACTTGTCCCACATTCAGAGCAGGAGTAAGGCTTCTCTCCTGTGTGTATACGTTCATGTGTTTTTAAGTTGCCCAGTCGAGAGAAACTCTTCCCACAATCAGAGCAGGAGTAAGGCTTCTCTCCTGTGTGTGTTCTCTGATGCATTTTTAACTCAGCTGATCTTGTGAAGCATTTTACACAGTCAGAGCAGGAGTAAGGCTTTTCTCCTGTATGTATAGGTTCATGTTGTTTTAAGGTGCCCAGTTGAGAGAAACTTGCCCCACATTCAGAGCAGGAGTAAGGCTTCTCTCCTGTGTGTATACGTTCATGTTTTTTTAAGCTGCCCAGTCGAGAGAAACTCTTCCCACAGTCAGAGCAGGAGTAAGGCTTCTCTACTGTGTGTGTTTTCTGATGAAGTTTTAGCTCACTTGATGTTGTGAAGTATTTTACACAATCAGAGCAGGAGTAAGGCTTCTCTCCTGTGTGTGTTCTCTGATGAATTTTTAGATTAGTTGATGTTGTGAAGCACTTTACACAGTCAGAGCAGGAGTAAGGCTTCTCTCCTGTATGTATACGTTCATGTATTTTAAAGTGGCCCAGTTGAGAGAAACTTGCCCCACAGTCAGAGCAGGAGTAAGGCTTTTCTCCTGTATGTATACGTTTATGTTGTTTAAAGGTGCTCTGCTGAGAGAAACTTGCCCCACAGTCAGAGCAGGAGTAAGGCTTCTCTCCTGTGTGTGTTCTCTTATGAACTTTTAGCTCAGTTGATGTTTTGAAGCACTTTACACAGTCAGAGCAGGAGTAAGGCTTATCTCCTGTATGTATACGTTTATGTTGTTTAAAGGTGCTCTGATGAGAGAAACTTGCCCCACAGTCAGAGCAGGAGTAAGACTTCTCTCCTGTGTGCACTCTCTGATGAACCGTCAGAGTCTGTGATGTAGTGAAATTCTTCCCACAGTCAGTACAGGAATACAGATTTTCTCCTGTGTGTTTTTGTAAGTGTATTTTTAGCTTTGATAGAATTGAGAAACTCTCCTCACAATGTGGGCAGTGGTGAGACCTCTTAGCTCTGTGATCTTCCTGCTTTTGCTCTCTGTATGTAGAGAATGTCTCAACATGATCTCCTGTGTGAACAACATTAGAAGAACCAGTCAGTTGGTGTGATATACATGTCAATCAAATGTATTTTATGAAGCCCTTTTTACATCAGAAGTTGTCACAAAGTGCTTTATAGAAACCCAGCCTAAAACCCCAAAGAGCAAGCAATGCAGATGTAGAAGCCATATCATCCTCCACTCACTATCACAAGGGTTAGTGTGATCCTCCACTCACTATCACAAGGGTTAGTAACTACACTGACTCTTTTAATAGAACTTTAAAACATTGGCAGTTTGTCTACTTCACTTCTTTAGTCTACTCTCTGATCACTCCAGATAGCCCAGTGAATAAAACAAATGCTGGCAATACTGGTGTCAAACCATGTAAGTGTCAGTAGCATGAAATAATATCTACCTTCTCATTGAAACAGTTCATCATGAAACAGTTCTACTGCAACTTTTCATGCACAGTGAGAAGTTGGAATGAATAACACAAACTTAGATAGATAGAACCTGCTCTTACCATGAGAAACAGATTTCCCAATCTTTTCTCCTCCTCTTCCTCTTCTTCATCTTTAATGTTGATATTCCGCTCCAGTGTTTGACGGCAGTCTTCCAGCTTCACTGATGCCATCTCTGGATCCTGCTTAGCAAACTGGGCTCCACTGTCACAATCAGGACCCAATGACTGTAGGTTTGGACTCAGTGTGGAAGGAGAGAGGCAGGCTGGGTTTGTCCTCACTATTGATGTTACCGGCATCAGATTTAATTCTAGTCGTCCTGTAGTAAAATTGAGAAACAGACACAAAAAGTTAGTGTCTTGACAGTTCTTGCACTTTCTTTATTCTCTAAAAATATATTATATTTCTTCTTGTTAAATTATCTAATTCAGTGCTTGACTTGGACTGAAATAGGTGCCGGTACTGTTTATATTTAGGTGCAGGAGCTCCACAATACTGTTGAGCTAACATTCTATAAAAGAGGAACATGAGCTCAAGCGCTAGATATTTGAGGTGCAGGTACTTAACCTATAGCAGATTTTCCCAAATTCTTTATTTTTACTATTTTCTACATTGTAGATTACAAAGATTCTACAAAGCTGTAATCAAGGCAAAGGATGGCTACTTTGAAGAATCTAAAATCTATTTGATTTGTTTAACACCTTTATGGTTACTACATGACTCCATATGTGTTATTTCATACTTTAGATGTCTTCACTATTATTCTACAATGTAGAAAATAGTCAAAAATTAAGAAAAACCCTTGAATGAGTAGGTGTGTCCAAACTTTTGACTGGTACTGTAAATGCATAAATGACAAAAGCCTTTTAGTACAAGGTCACTGTTTGTTTTAGGCAGCACTATGTACTATTGTCCTGAATAACCTTGTCTTCACTGTATTACTTCAATCAAAAACCAATTGTATTTTCCGTTCACACAATAGTAACATTTATCGATAAATACAGAAACAACTGAATGTGTCTGAATATTACTACACATGTAGAAAACTGATAATCATTACATTCAGCTTCAAAACTGTAGTGCAACCGTGAAATTGTCTCTCTGCTGCACTGAAATCCGTTGACGCTGACCGAGTGGGCGGTGCCATTTTACCAGCTCGTTAATTTGACACAAAACCAAAACAAACTTGGAAATCTAAAAAAAATGGATTCTTTATGAAATCACCTTGAGGAAATGATGTACATCCATTCAGACAAACCCAAAGTATCTAGCTATGTGACTTGTAAAATAGTTACCAGGTTTACTCAGTTTGACATAAAAATAACACATCAAACCTTTACCAGACGTGATAATACCTTAATGGATGTGTTACCTAGCATGGTATGACATGTTCTTTAGATATTAGAAAGTTTAAACGTGCTATTACATACTGATATTACGTCTTTTATAAAGTATTAGTTAATGTTTGGAATATTGAGAGCTGCAAAAGGATTTGGAGGATGACATACATTCCATGTATTTATTTCTGTCACTGGTGGGTGCCAGAAGGTATGCGGGCCAAGATAGCTGGGGGGCCACTGGTGCTAATCTTAGAAGGAGTACGTGATGGAATATCCTGACTAGGGTGCAACACGATACCATATAGGGTGATCCTATATGTGGCGAGGAGTGACACTCAATAATGGTTGGCAACTGTTGGATGGAATTAGCTCGGAAAAGCATTATATAAACTAAGAGGTTTTCTATGTAAGTCATTCAGATGACAATAGGCTACGCCCGTACCGCTTGTCATAAGAATCTGGTACTGTAATATTAAATACTTTGAACCAACTCTCCATCTAAGTGTTGAACTATTCTCTTGCATACTGAATTACTTGATGCCAGAGAAACTCGTCATAACACATACCTATAGTAATAAAAAGAAACGGACACAAAGGTTATCTTCTTGACATCACAGTTCTGGCGCTTTCTTTATACTGAAGAATGGTGCGTGCCTGCCTGGAACTTCCTGTTCCCCCACTACCACAGTGCAGCCACAGATAGAACAATGAGACAGATATTTCACTGGATGTATAATTGTGAAGCATCCGGTTGGCGTTTCCACTCACTACCAAATATGGTAGTGAGAGGAAGACCACTGGCCGGCAGTGGGAGAAGATGGAAGGAGATGGATTTTGGCCGACATTCTGCAAATGTTCTAATCGATGAAACATCTGATCTTAATACAGTTCTGTTCCCAAAACTAAAACTAGGCATCTCACGCCTACACACTGCTGCAACAGGCCCATAAACTTCACCCCTAAAACACTGTAGTATTTATGGAACAAAATCGCTCATGGGATAACTGACACTTCCTACCTTGACCTTATCTGGCAGAGACTATGCATCAAAATCCAGCATGACAAATAATCTATTCTCTGTTTCCCCACGCTCTACACCAGATCTACGACTCACCAAAACGGAGGGCGTCACAGACACCTGGAATCTTCCATTTCAACTGCTCATCCTCAACACTTAAACCTAACCCCGTTATCACTCCTTTCAATGCCACCCTGTTCCGGAGAGCAATTCAAGTCACAATTCCTGTCTCTAATCACGTAATTCGGAGCGCCCGCTCCCTCTGGACAGAGGAGAAACAATAAATCATCACGAGTCCACTCCAAGTTACCTTCACCAACTCAACAGTCCCCAACCTCTTCTCCACCTAACCTGACACCACATATAGATCCATTCTCTCTACAAATCTCACTCCCACTGGGCCAGAATCATCCTTATCATCCTCGGAACAAAGCCCGACCTCGGAGTTCCTCACCACAGTTAATTCATCCTCACTCTCGTCACGTTCACTTTCCTCCTGAAGCTCTTCTAAAAGTTCTGTGTGATCTTCCATTCCATATTCACTCAAAACATATTCCACTTTTCTCCTTTGTCCTTGTCCACCATCTTCTCCTTCATCAGATCTTCCAGAAGGTTTGTGCATCCCCCACTGCAATCCCCCATTCCACTTTTTTTATTGTCTGCCATCTTACCACGTGTCTCAGCTCATCCACACCCCACTAGCTTCAGGTAGCTGCACACCAATGGAGTACCACAGTATAAATGATAATACCCATAAAACCTTGCAGTCAAACAGGGAAATGGTTCCAATCATTTTTCCACCATTCATTTTTCCCCATAGGGGATTTTAGAAACACTTAAAATAAGGGCTGTGTTTCGTGTAGGCTTACCCTGGCGTGGCGTTTTGATAACCGTGTAAATCTCTCTAGGACAAGGTGACTTTTATCAATATATTTGCCTATATTTACCCCCACAAAAATGAAATGGTAATTAGCTGCTAATGTGGCTATCATAAATAACTACAAATGCCATGATGATCTGGACAAAATTGCTGAATCGAGTCAAAGGTAAGGATCTCTGGGTTAACCATCTAATGTTAGCTAAATTTAGTAATGAATAAATAGGCTACATTTATTTAAATGGTCAGTTCTGTGAACTGTCTTGTGCAAGTTTTAAATTGACACAATACCTGTTAGCAAAGGTGTCAGCTAGAGATGACGTGCAGGAGATTGCAGTGATTTGTTGTTTTGCATGATGTCTACTTTGATGATAATTAGCGTATTATAATCTGAGAGGAAAGAGTGCCGAATATATTGCTAAAAGTCACACCATGGTAAGCCTACACAAAACACAGCCCTTATTTTAAGTGTTTCTAAAATAAATTTAAAAAAAAGGAAAAATGATCGGAACGAACCATTTCCCTGTTTGACCGCTAGGTTTTATGACACCTAAGGACAAACTTCTAGGTCCACTTTTGGATATGTACAGTGCATTCGGAAAGTATTCAGACCCGTGACTGTTCCCACAATTTGTTACGTTACAGACTTACTCTGAAATGGATTAAAGAAAAAAAATCCTCATCAATCTACACACAATACCCCATAATGACAAAGTGAAAACAGGTCCTTAGAGATTTTTGCAAATGTATTAAAAATGAAACCGCAGAAATATCTTGTTTACATAAGTATTCACACCCTTTGCTATGAGACTCGAAAATGAGCTCAGGTGGATACTGTTTCCATTGATCAACCTTTGAGTCCAACTGTGGTAAATTCAATTGATTGGAGATGATTTGTAAAGTCACACAACTGTCTATATAGGTGACCAAGAACATGATGGTCACTCTGACAGAGCTCCAGAGTCCTCTATGGAGATGTGAGAACCTTCCAGAAGGACAACCATCTCTGCAGCACTCCACCAATCAGGCCTTTATGGTAGAGTGGCCAGACGAAGCCACTCCTCAGCAAAAGGCACATGACAGCCCGTTTGGAGTTTGCCAAAAGGCACCTAAAGGACTCGGACCATGAGAAAAAATATTATCTGGTCTGATGAAACCAAGATTGAACTTCTTGGCCTGAATGACAAGCATCACGTCTGGAGGAAACCTGGCACCATCCTTATGGTGAAGCATGGTGGTGGAAACATTATGCTGCGGGGATGTTGTTCAGCGGCAGGGACTGAGAGCCTAGTCAGGATAGAGGGAAAGATGATTGGAGCAAAGTACAGAGAGATCCTTGATGAAAACCTGCTCCAGTGCGCTCAGGACCTCAAGACCAGGGCGAAGGTTCACCTTCCAACAGGACAACGACCCTAAGCACACAGCCAAGACAACGCAGGAGTGGCTTCGGGACAAGTCTCTGAATGTCCTTGAGTGGCCCAGCCAGAGCCACGACTTAAACCCAATCGAACATCTCTGGAGACCTGAAAATAGCTGTGCAGCGACGCGCCCCATCCAACCTGACAGAACTTGAGAGGATCTGCAGAGAGGAATGGGAGAAACTTCCCAAATACAGGTGTGCCAAGGTTATAGCGTCATACACATTAAGACTTTGGCTGTAATCACTGCCAAAGGTGCTTAAACAAAGTACTGAGTAAAGGGTCTGAATACTTATGTAAATGTGATTGTTCAGTTGTTGTTTTTGCAACAACTGATAAAAAACAGTTTTTGCTTTGTCATTATGGGGTATTGTGTGTAGATTGATGATGGGAAAAAACAATTTAATCAATTTTACAATAAGGCTGTAAAGTAACAAAATGTCGAAAAAGTCAAGGGGTCTGAATACTTTCCGAATGCACTGTATATAGACAGGTGTGTGCCTTTCCAAATCATGTCCAACAAACTTAGTTAGATAGAACCTGCTCTTACCGTGAGAAACAGATTTCCCAATCTTCTCCTCCTCTTCTTCATCTTTACTGTTGACATTCAGCTCCAGTGTTTGACTGCAGTCTTCCAGCTTCACTGATGCCATCTCTGGATCCTGCAGTAAACTGGGCTCCACTGTAACAATCAGGACCCAGTGACTGTAGGTTTGGACTCAGTGTGGAAGGAGAGAGGCAGGCTGGGTTTGTCCTCACTGTTGATGTTACCGGCATCAGACTTACCTGAATCGGCCAGTAGTAATAAAGAGAAACAGATACAACAAGTTATTGTCTTGACAGTTCTGGCACTTTCTTTATTCTCTAAAAATATTTTAACTTTTTTCTTGTTCAATTATCTAATTCAGTGCTTGTCTTGGACTGAAATAGGTGCTTGTTATGATGAGTTTCTCGGGTGTTCAAAGAATCAAGGATGCAAGGCTATACTGAGACACTTTGTAGAAAGTTAATACAATTATTTAATGATCGGTACCGGGTTCGTGAGAGCTTTGCCCTTGATGCTACGAACTAACTAACAAAGAAGACACTCTACCTTATATAGCCTTTATTACCCTTCTGCTGGCATACATCTGGCAAGTCTCCATGGGCACTCCCTGTCTTTGATGTTCATCACTTTTTACCCCAAGTCAGTATCCTGCCCATCACTCATGCTATTCTAAACATCTCTAATCTACCTTGACATAAGGAATGTAGACTTTATGGCCCCAAACCACTCATCTCTTAACTCTTTCCCTGTCCTCACAATCCTATGACATGACATCATTACAGTGCTAATACTCATTTTGGGTGCCGGTACTGTTTATATTAAGGTGCAGGAGCTCCACAATACTTTTGAGCTAATACCTAACCGATAGTAGATAAACGCATAAATGACTCAAAATCCATTTAGTACAAGGTTACAGTTTGTTTTAGACAGCACTGTGTGCTAATTTCCTGAAGAACCTTGTCTTGTAGTCCTCTGTAGCTCAGCTGGTAGAGCACGGCGCTTGTAACGCCAAGGTAGTGGGTTCGATCCCCGGGACCACCCATACACATAAAAAAAAATGTATGCACGCATGACTGTAAGTCGCTTTGGATAAAAGCGTCTGCTAAATGGCATATTATTATTATTATTATTATTCACTGTATTACTTCAATCAAAAACCAATTGTATTTCCTGTTCACACCATAGCAACATTTATTGATAAAGACAGAAACAACAGAATGTGTCTGAATATTAGTACACATGTAGAAAACTGATAATCATTACATTCAGCTTCAAAACAGTAGTCCGACCGTGAAATTGTCTCTGATGCACCCGCACTGTCCTCACTGAAGTCCGTTGATGCTGAACGAGAGGGCGCCACCATTTTAGCAGCTTGGGAATTTTACACAAAACCAACATGCAAAATGAACTCAAAATCTCAAATAAATTGATTATTTTTTAAACTAACATGAGAAAATGATGTACATTCACTCAGACAAACCCAACATCTCTAGCTATGTGACTTGTAAAATAGTTTTTATCACGTTCTTTCACTCACTCGGTTTGACACAAAAATAACACATCAAACCTTTACCAAACGTGATAATACCTTAACGGATGTGTTACCTAGCATGGTATGACATGTTCTTTCGACATTAGAAAGTTTAAACGTGCTATTACATACCTCTAGTAATAAATAGAAACGGACACAAAGGTTATCTTCTTGACTGCACAGTTCAGACGCTTTCTTTATTGTGAAGAATGGTGCCCGCCTGCCCGGAACTTCCTGTTCCCCCACTACTAACGGTCCGTGCATTCCGAGATCAGATTACAACATTTCATTAAATAACTAAAAAAGTGTAAACTGTAGAAATGTATTTCGCTTTATAGTTTATTAGCCAGAGCATGACCTTCATCCACATAATTTCTCTATGGATTGGAACCGGTTCAGGGAAAGAACCGGAAAAAAGTGTTCTATACTTTTCAGGAACAGCACAGTTATTTTAAAAGCATGGAATCCATGTAATAACCTTATTTTCCTTTCCGGGTATTTTTCTCCAGTCCCACAAAAATCGCAACAAAGCTCACTCAAGAAACGTATTCCAGTTTCTGCCTGCCAGCTGGAATGGAAATCTTTGCCAGTGGGGTGTGCGTGTGGAAACTACCTGCTCCTCTCCTCTGAAGCATGGGTTACTGTATCCTACTGACAACGTTACAAGCATGATTCAGAAATTAGGGAGATATGTTTAATTTGAGAAGAATGGATGAACTTTTTCAATGCTAATTAAGGATACTATAGTCACCACGTTTTACATTGGATTTATTAACGACATAAAGGTAAGACCTGTTTTTAATTCTAGTGCTGCACTGCACAAACAAGGTTGTTAGCTAGCTAGCTAACATCTGCTCTGGTCCAACATTAAACCAACTCTGAAGTTCAGACATTCAAAGTTCCTCCATAGAAGCCGCTCCTCCGTAGGTATAATTCTGTGGCCTAATTCAGATAATGCAGGTCATAACACGATGCCCAGCTCTTATAACATATAATTATAAAATGCCATTTAGCAGACGCTTTTATCCAAAGCGACTTACAGTCATGCGTGCATACATGTTTGTGTAGTCCTGGGTATCGAACCCACTATCTTTATTCACGAGAGCTCTGAAAATCATACAATGCACAACGTTTTTTATACCTCTACTACGCCCCTAAGTGGGCCAATGAGAAAGCTCCTAGCCCATATTTAGGCAACTGTCACATTTCTCTGTTAGCTTGCACAGCAACCTAGTTGTTTCTTCCTGTATCTATTTCACACTGGTTTCAGAACATTTACATTACATTTACGCCATTTAGCAGACGCTCTTATCCAGAGCGACTTACAGTTAGTGAGTGCATACATTATTATTATTATTATTATTATATTTTTGTCATACTGGCCCCAGTGGGAATCGAACCCACAACCCTGGCGTTGCAAATGCCATGCTCTACCAACTGAGCTACATCCCTGCCTGCCATTCCCTCCCCTACCCTGGACGACGCTGGGCCAATTGTGCGCCGCCCCATGGGTCTCCCGGTCGCGGCCGGCTACGACAGAGCCTGGATTCGAACCAGGATCTCTAGTGGCACAGCTAGCGCTGCGATGCAGTGCCTTAGACCACTGCGTCACTATGTGCATCTTATACAAGCACATACGGTGGGGACATGCTTCTCAGTGTCTAGTTTCACATCCTGTTTTCTGTTATTGGTTTCACAGTTGCATTCTGCTTGCACAGATATAAAAATAAGCCAAAGCCCTTGTTTTACTTCTAACTAAGCTAAACACATGATCAGATTGTAGTTTTATGATTCTAACACATTTCACAAAGAATCGAAGTGTAATAATTAGTAATTACCTAATTCTTCTATCAGTGGTGTGCTAGTGTATTTATTCTCCCACTTGGATGTCACTTCCACAAGCTTTAAATTGAGGGCCAGGTTGTCAGGATGGGTAATGTACTGTACACATTAATTACAAGTACTCCTAAAGATACACTTCATTTTAACTAGCTAAATCCTGTGTAACATCTTGTAATTACATTGTACTTGGCTAACATTACATGTACTATGCTTTGATATAGGGTCTTATTCTTCATCTGGGACTTGAATTTATTATGGATCCCCGGAGATCGAGCAAAATTAAGGCAGTTCATACAATTTAAAAAACATTACAATACATTCACAGATTTCACAACACACTGTGTGCCCTCAGGCCCCTACCACATATCTACAGTACAAAAATCCATGTGTACGTGTGTGTATAGTGCGTATGTTATCGTGTGTGTGTATGCATGTGTCTGCGCCTATGTTTGTGTTGCTTCACAATCCCCGCTGTTCGATAAGGTGTTTTTTAAATCTGTTTTTTAAAATCAAATTTTACTACTTGCATCAGTTACTTGATGTGGAATAGAGTTCCATGTAGTCATGGCTCTATGTAGTACTGTGCACCTCTCATAGTCTGTTCTGGACTTGGGGACTGTGAAGAGACCTCTGGTGGCATGTCTTGTAAGGTATGCATGGGTGACCGAGCTGTGCGCCACTAGCTCAAACAGACAGCTCGGTGTATTCAGCATGTCAACACCTCCACTTTGAGCCATGAGAGATCGACATGCATATTATTAAATCAGCCGTGGTGCCCTGTTCTGAGCCAATTGCAATTTTCTTAAGTCCTTTTTTTGTGGCACCTGACCACACGACTGTACAGTAGTCCAGGTGTGACAAAACTAGGGCCTGTAGGACCTGCCTTGTTGATAGTGTGGTTAAGAAGTTAGAGCAGTGCTTTATTATGGACATATTTTTCCCCATCTTAGCTTCTGTTGTATCAATATTTTTTGACCATGAAAGTTTAAAATCCAGGGTTACTCCAAGCAGTTTAGTCACCTCAACTTGCTTAATTTCCACATTATTTATTACAAGATTTAGTTGAGGTTTAGGGTTTAGTGAATGATTTGTCCCAATTACAATGCTTCTAGTTTTAGAAATATTTAGGACTAACTTATTCCTTGCCACCCACTCTGAAACTAACTGCAACTCTTTGTTAAGTGTTGCAGTCATTTCAGTCGCTGTAGTGGCTGACATGTAAAGTGTTGAGTCATTTAAATTTACATTTTAGTCATTTAGCAGACGCTCTTAACCAGAGCGACTTACAGGAGCAATTAGGGTCAAGTGCCTTGCTCAAGGGCACATTAACGTCATTTAGCAGACGCTCTTAGCCAGAGCGACTCACAAATTGGTACGTTCACCCTATAGCCAGTGGGATAACCCTATAGCCAGTGGGATCCGCATACATAGACACTTGTGTTAGATCTGTTTTCGTAAACTCAACCAAGTTAACCCAGATGGGATGCTTTATTTTGGAGGCAAGTGCTAGCAACAACATTGACTGGAGATATATTTTGAACAGTGCACATTCATGTTTAAGTAAATAATTTTTTATTTTACCATGTAAGTTGACTGAGAACACATTCTCATTTACAGCAACAACCTGTGAAATAGTTACAGTGGAGAGGATGGGGGATGAATAAGCCGATTGGAAGCTAGGGATGATTAGGTGGCCATGATGATATGAGGGCCAGATTGGGAATTCAGCCAGGACACTGGGGTTAACACCCCTACTCTTACGATGAGTGGCATGGGATCTTTAGTGATCGCAGACAGTCAGGGCACCCGTTTCACGTCCCATCTGAAAGACGGCACACAGGGCAATGTCCCCAATCACTGCATTGGGGTGTTATTTGTTTTGACCAGAGGAAAGAGTGCCTCCTGCTGGCCCTTCAACACCACTTCCAGCAGCATCTGGTCTCCCATCCAGGGACCGACCAGGACCAACCCTGCTTAGCTTCAGAGGCTAGCTAGCAGTGGGATGCAGGGGAGTATATTGCTGGCAAATATTAATTAGAGCCTATTGAGCATAGGCTATAATATCTCAGACACCCAGAGCACCCACAAGGGATCCCAACCTTTGTCACAGTTGTTAATAAATCGGAATCACAGACCACAATTACTACCAGGTACATGTTATTACATTGTAACTATGTGTCGTTACAGTTAACTACAATACTTGTTTACAGTGTAGTTCCACATGTAATTACACTGTAATAAGGACCCCATAAAAGGAAGTGTTCCCGGCATCTCTTCTTTATGTATACGTTGATGTGCTTTAAGAAACCCTAGAGCACCCCTGTGGAAATCAAATTAGCATCATAATAACAATCCCCATCAAAATCTGTCTGTTTAAGCTAGAGATGGATTTTTTGCATGGGCTGCGTCTCAATCCACCACATCCTCTGAGGTCGGCCTTCCTCATCTGCGGTGGAAGAACTACAGTGTTGTTTGTCAGACCAGGAGACTTCTGTCTGTAGCGTCCAAGAAGTTTGGCCTACACATCGAAAGGTGAGACTCACCAACAAGTTCATGTCTGTTGTTTCGCTCTAGGACGCCTACAAGTGTCTGAAGGTAGCAGGTACCAGTTTAAAACATTTGTGGAAGTAAATATTGAAGTACTTTAGTGCCCAAAAAAGGTGTTAAATATGTTTGACTTATCTTTCTTAATATAGAACAGAAACGTAAAAACCAACTTCCCTTTGAAAATGATTAGCAATATAACCCCCACTCACTATCACAAGGGTTAGCAAATGTCAGGGTCAATTCCATTTCAATTACAGTCAATTCACAAAGTAACCCAAATTCCAATTCCCCATTTTCCTCATTCATTTACAGATGGATGGTTACAAGACCATGGTGCTTGCCTATGGAGCAATGAGGGGAACGGCACCTCCGTACCTTCAGGCTCTGATCAGTCCCTACACCCAAACGAGGGCATTGCGTTCATCCACCTCTGGCCTGCTGGCTCCCCTTCCTCTGCGGAAGCATAGCTCCCGCTCAGCCCAGTCAAAACTGTTCGCTGCTCTGGCACCCCGATGGTGGAACAAGCTCCCTCACGACGCCAGGACAGCGGAGTCACTCATCACCTTGCGGAGACATTTGAAAACCCACTTCTTTAAGGAATACCTGGGATAGGATAAAGTCATCCTTCTACCCCCCCAAAAAAAAAATACAAAAAAAACAAAAACAAAACAAATGGAACTGGCTATAGGGTGAATGCACCAATTTGTAAGTCGCTCTGGATAAGAGCGTCTGCTAAATGGCGTAAATGTGCCCTTGAGCAAGGCACTTAACCCTAATTGCTCCTGTAAGTCGCTCTGGATAAGAGCGTCTGCTAAATGACTAAAATGTAAATGTAAATGTAAAGATGGATACACTGCTGCCATGAAGGGATGCACCTGATTGGCATTGATGTTTAGATATCCTGTGGCATTCAAACGTTGTTCCACTTTTATCAAGAGAACCAATATGTGCCATGAAAACACACCATCACCACCAGCCTGAAACACTGACACACAGCATGGATGCATGTACTCATGTTTATTTTCCCCATACCCTAGTCCTCCCATCAGTACGAAACTCATCAAATCAGGCAATGCTTTTCAAATTCTCCATAGCCCACTGCAACTGCAGTTTCTTGCTGAAAGCTAATGGGGATCTATAATAAATACACAAAAACTACATCATTAAGGATCATAGCGTTCAGTCAATGTCATGGAAATAGCTGGTGTCCATAATGTTTTGTACACACAGTGTATGTTGTGTCTAACAGCTCATTCCCACAGAAAACTGCAGAAGGAATCAGTACCACCCAGTCAACCATCAGACTCCATTGTGAGACGCCTCAAAAGAGGATATTCAACCCTAAGGGCAAATCCAAGGTAATCTCAATATCTTTACAGTAGAAGCTAACAAAACACACCAAAACTGACCAGGTGAACACTGATCAGTAAAGTAAAGAGAGGCTAACATTCTATAACGCTCCATTTCCTCTGCACAGTTCTCTCACAGTGAGAAACAATAGGATTACACTAGTGTCCTACGCTTTCTTCATTTGATCCAATTCAACGTTGCCAATTATTTTATGAGATGAGAATTAAGTGGAGTGACTAATCTTAGCTGGTCTGAGAGAACTGATGAGGATTTCACCTTTATACATTGGTGTCTTTTTAAATGGCCCAATCTGTAGAATCTCGTCTCACAGTCAGTGCAGTGATGAGGTTTCTCTCCAGTGTGTATCCGTTGGTGTGTTTTTACATTGCCCAAATCAGGATA
>NW_025537898.1:0-25888 GCF_020615455.1 Coregonus clupeaformis | reverse complement strand
CTGGTAGTATACAGTGGGGAAAAAAGTATTTAGTCAGCCCCAATTTGCAATTCTCCCACTTAAAAAAATGAGATAGCCTGTAATTTTCATCATAGGTACCCGTCAACTATACGACAAAATGAAAAAAAAATTCCAGAAAATCACGTTGTAGATTTTTTAATGAATTTATTGGCATATTATAGTGGAAAATAATATTTGGTCAATAACAAAAGTTTCTCAATACTTTGTTATATCCCTTTGTTGGCAATGCACATCAAAGTTTTCTGTAATCTTCCCAAGTTTTCACACACTGTTGCTGGTATTTTGGCCCATTCCTCCATGCAGATCTCCTCTAGAGCATGATGTTTTGGGGCTTTCGCTGGGCAACTCAACTTTCAACTCCCTCAAAAGATTTTCTATGGGGTTGGATCTGGAGACTGGCTAGGCCACTCCATATTTCTTCCAACCCTCTTGTTCCCGGCTGTGTTTGATCTTGTCATCTGAAACCCAGCGTTTCATCTTCAATCCCTGCTGATGAGGAGGGTTTCACTCAAAATCTCCATCCCCCATTCATTCTTTCCTTTACGGATCAGTCGTCCTGTCCCTTTGCAAAAAACAGCCCAAAGCATGATGTTTCCAACCCCATGCTTCCTCAGTAGAGTATGGTGTTCTTTGATCAACTCACATTCTTTGTCACTCCAAACATGCGAGTTGAGTTTTTACCAAAAAGTTATATTTTGGTTTCTCTACCATATGACATTCTCCCAATCCTCTTCTGATCATCCAATCACTTCAGACGGGCCTGGACATTCTGGCTTAAGCAGGGGACCTCTCGCACTGCAGGATTTGTCCTTCCGTAGTGTGTTACTGATTTGGCTTTGTTACTTTGGTCCCAGCTCTCTGAGTTCATTCACTGGTTCCCCCTGTGGTTCTGGATTTTTGCTCACCGTTCTTGTGATCTTTTACCCAGGGGTGAATCTTGCTGAGCCCCAGATGGGATTATCAGTGTCTTGTATGTCTTCCATTTCCTAATAATTGCTCCCACAGTTGATTTCTTCAAACCAAGCTGCTTACCTATTGCAGATTCTCTTCCAGCCTGGTGCAGGTCTCAATTTTGTTTTGGTGTCCTTTCTCTTTGGTCTTAGCCATTGTGAAGTTTGGAGTGTACTGTTTGAGGGTTGTGGACAGGTGTATTTTTATACTGATAACAGGTTCAAACGTGCCATTAATAAGGTAGCGTGGAGGACAAGGAGCCTCTGAAAGAGAAGTTCGTCTGTAGCCAGAAATCTTGCTTGTTTTAGGTGACCAAATACTTATTTTCCACCATAATTTGCAAATAAATTCATTAAAAAATCCTACAATGGGATTTTCTGGATTTTTTCCTCAATTTGTCTGTCATAGTTGACGTGTACCTATGATAAAATTACAGGCCTCTCTCATCTTTTTGAAGTGGGAGAACTTGCACAATTGTTGGCTACTAAATACTTTTTCCCCACTTATATATATATATATATATATATATATATATATATATATATACACACACACACACACACACACACACACACACACACTTTCAAGTTTGGGTCACTTAAATGTCTTTGTTTTCCATAAAACATACATTAATTTTAATATATAGCAACCTTCATGAAATTGTCATTAACAAGGTTAGAAATAATGATTTTTAATATAAATAATAATTGTTCCTTCAAACTTTGCTTTCGTCAAAGGATGATCCATTTGCAACAATTACAGCCTTGCAGACCTTTGGCATTCTAGTTTCAATTTCTTGATAATCTGGGGATTTCACCCCATGCTTCCTGACACCTCCCCAAGTTGATTGTCTTGAGTGGGCACTTCTTCCGTACCATATGGTCAAGCTGCTCCCACAACAGCTCAATGGGTTAGATCCGGTGACTGTCTGTCCACTCATTATAACAAAAACACTACTCTTCTTCCCTTTTATTGCATAGTTTGAGCTGTGATTTGGGTCATTGTCCTGTTGTAGGAGGGTTGCTCCAATCACCCTCCAGTTGTGGCATGCGTTCAAATTGAGTGATACCTTCCTTCTTCAAGATCCCTTTTACCCTGTCAAATCTCCCACTTTTCCACCACCAAGCACCCCCAACCATCACATTGCTTCCACCATACTTACATGCATCATTCACTCCTCCAGCATCTTTTCATTGGTCTGTCCCACAAATGTTCTTCTTTGTATCAACACCTCAAACTTCGATTTTCTTCCATAACTCTTTTTTCCAATCTTCCTCTGTCCAGTGTCTTGTTCTTTTGCCCATCTTAATCTTTTTTTTTTTTTTTTTGCAGTCTGAGATGTGGCTTTTTTTTTGCAACTCTGCCTAGAAGGTCTCCATCCGGTCGCTCTTCACTGTTACATTATGGTGTTTTCGGGTACTATTTAATGCTTCCAGTTGAGCACCTCTGATGAGTCTGTTTCTCAAACTAACATTCTAATGTATTTTCTTCTTGCTCAGTTGTGCACGGGGGCCTCCCACTCCTCTTTCTATTCTGGTTAAGATGTTTTCCTGTTCTGTAAGGATATACACCGTTATCCGAGATCTTCAGTTTCTTGGCAATTTCTCACATGGAATAGCCTTCATTTCTCAGAACAAAATAGACTGGAGTTTCAGCCAAAGTTATTTGTTTCTGGCCATTTTATCTTCTCAACCCCTCTTGCTATGCTCCAATATCAACTGTCTCAAAAGCCAGTTTTCTTGCTTCTTTAATCAACAACAGTTTTCACTGTGCAACATATTCAAGGTTTTCTAATGATCAATTAGCCTTTTAAAATGATAAACCTGGATTAGCAAACACAACGTGCCATTGGAACACAGGACTGATGGTTGCTGATAATGGTCCTTTAATGCCCTATGTAGATATTCCATTTAAAAAAATCAGCTGTTTCCAGCTACAGTAGCCATTACAACATTAACAATGTCTACACTTATTTCTGATCATTTGATGTTTTAATGGACAAACATTGCTTTTCTTTCAAAAACAAACTTTTAATATAGTGTATACATATATATATATAAAAAGAAAGGAATGATACAATGAAACAGCATCTAATTTCTATTTATTTAATACATTATTATATACATAACAATTGAATACCTGTTATAACAACACAATCGAAAAATGCTGAAGGATTCGATGCAAGTGCACAAATTGCACAGCTGTTACAAAAGAGAAACCTTCTCTCGTCATTCCCTACAATTAAAGGTTTTAATAAGCTGTACATTTCTGATGCTTTGATTCTATGCACATTACCCCCACAACAATGTTACCTCGTTTTCACCCTGCTAAACTGTTGCACTTTGTGTGTCATTCTTACATCTGCCACTAGATGCAACCTAGTACCTAGCATACTCCAGTCTTAGATTTACATTTTTCATTTCGTCTATCCAGCCTTACAGGACAATCGGGTTAAGTGCCTTGCTTGGGGCACATCGACAGATTTTCCCTGCTTGCTGGTTACCAGCGACCTTTCGGTTACTGCTCACCTCTTACCACACTAAGCTACCTGCTTGATAGTATTGTCCTACATAGAGTAAAATTCAATCAATGTACATACGATTTTAAAAAATCGTGTGCCTGGAAGAATATCAACAATAACCAAAAAATAACACAAAATCACAAACTTGCCGGCTTCTTGATTATATTAATTGTATTTTCAGCACCTTCATTTCATCTTCCCGAGTGGCGCGCGGTCAGGCACTGCATCTCAGTGTTGGGCGTCACTACACCCCTGGTTCGATTCCAGGCTTATCACAACCAGCCATGATTGGGAGTCCCATGGGCGCGCACACTTGGCCCAGCGTTGTCCGGGTTTTGGCGGTGTAGGCCGTCATTGTAAATAAGAATTTGTTCTTAGCTGACTTGCCTAGTTAAATAATGGTAAAATAAAAATCTCCCACTTCTTGGGTTTAATATAATTATGTGCCCTAACATAGTTAAATGCTAAAAACATGTAAAATGATAGTCTGCGAAAATGTAACAACATTTGGGTGGGAGAAATGATCTGTCTCTCCCCCATTGTGATCTAATATCAACAAATGGTTGGTTTCTGAGTTGCTGTGTTTCCAGTCTATTCCTGGCCCCACAGTTCCACTCTTAAGTCCCAGGTTTTGCCTGTCAGTCCTGGCACTATCCTCTGTCTCTGTCTGTTTGTTGACCAGCCCAATCATCATTACTATTCAAAAAAAAGTGTCCCAGACCCTCATTCACACAGTTCTAATCCCCTTTCCCCCATCTGCTCACAACTCACAGCGGTCATCATCTTGTAGCGGTCCATGATCCTCACTCTCCTCCAGGATGGGCGGCCCCAGAGTCCAGATCCAAGCCCATCAGGGACTCTGGCCGGGAGACACCCGGGGAAAACCCTAGGGCACACGGTGGGCACTCCTCCGCTCCTCCCCATCCTCATTGCTCAGGCCAGCGTCTGAATCCAGGCTCAGCCCCCTCCGAGGTTCAGGGGCCAAAGCTCTCTGACATGGAGTCCTCTGAGACCTCCCGTGGGAGGGCACCGGTGCCTGCAGTCTCGGGTCTCTGGGTCCATGGCAGCCACACCCTGGTCCCCAATGTATGCTCTTTTTTTGGTTGTGGTTATGGTTGTTCGCTGAAGTTGGTGTTGTTGCTGTGGACGGGTCGTCCTCAGGTGGCCGGCGCGGCGGGGTGCTCGGGGGCTGAACAGGCATATGTTTTCACAGGCTGGTGTGTTGGGTTGGTTTTTACTAGGTGGTTTCTTTGTCTTCTGGGTAGGCTTCATTCTGCTCCTCTCCATATGTCGTGGTAAGCAATTCGGGCGGCAACATTCCATCTCCCTGCAAAGCCCGTCTCACATGTCCTCCCCCCTCCGGCCCGCTCACTGTGCGCTTCCCCTTGGGCTATCCTGTCACTTCGGTCATCTCGCAGCTAGCTTCTTCCCCCTTGGGTGTGGTATCTTTAAGTACATGGGGTCTTGGCTCCTGTTTCCCAGAATTCAGTGTGTGAGGGGATCGTCTCTCAGTGATGAGATTTCACTCTTTTTAATTATTTTTTTTTTTCCTTTGTCCCTTCTTGGTGATCACAGTGGCATGTAGGCCTTGACCTGAGATCACCACTTCAAAAAGTCACCATTATTCAATGGTGGTGGTGTTCCAACTTCCCTCCCTTCTTCCTATATCCTTTACCTCTCTGAAGATAAATCCTTTGGCTGCCTTTATGTCTGCTGATTCTCTGACGGGCTCAGTTCTTTGGGAATGTGACATCACGCTATCTTGGAGGTCTGTGGAGCAACAGAGAGAAAGACAGAGAAAGATATTTACAACCTTGGATCCAGAGGACAGAAATATGGAAACACTTCAAGAATCTTTGTGTTTGCTGAGGGGGACTAGCTGAAACCACCCAAAAATGCCTTTAGTTTTACATGGTAGATGATGAGTGCTGATTTGAGGTTTGTGTGGGGTGTTGCAGTGAATCCCACAGTTAATCATACATCCTCTGAATTCGTTACGCAGTTCCAAGGACTTGCTAGACTTTTGTGGAAACACAATTTGCCAAGGATTTTGTGTGCGTCTCCCTGTGTGGTAACCTGTTATCAGGGCCTCTTTGTGGTTCCGTTGCTGAGAAAAAACATAGTGTATTATTCAGCTGCACATACATACTGAGGGAGCAAGAGAGATTAACCTTCAAAACTAACACTTTACATACAAAACTAACACCTTACATACAAAACTAACGCTTTTCTTCTCCAGAGCTGTACTGCACATTACACTAACAAGCATTTAAATGCATGTTAACTGTAGTCCTTTTCTTCAAAGTCCATTTGGATGACAGACATAAAAAATCACGAGTTGCTCATCATGATCTGTGGTCTTTGCATAGCATCTTTATTCCCGCTGATCATACACTATACAAAAGTATGTGGACACCCCTTCAAATTAGTGGATTCAGCCATTTCAGCCAACCCTGTTGCTTACAGGTGTATAAAATTGAGCACACAGCCATGCAATATCCATAGACAAACATTGCAGTAGAATGGCCTTCCTGGAAGAGCTCAGTGACTTTCAATGTGGCTGTTTTTCATGGTTCGGGCTAGGCCCCTTAGTTCCAGATGGAGAGAAATCTTAACGCTACAGTATACAATGACATTCTAGATGATTCTGTGCTTCCAACTTTGTGGCAACAGATTGGGGAAGGCCCTTTCCTGTTTCAGCATGACAATGCCCCTGTGCACAAAGCGAGGTTTGGAATGAGAAGTTTGACGACGGTGTCCACATACTTTTGGTCATGTAGTGTAGTTCTACAGCTGTGCTCTAAGCTGATAATACTGCTGACTGCATTCAGCTGATGACATTATCGTTAATCATCTCAGTTAATGGAATCCCCACCAACCCCTAGTCTTTACGCCTATCTAGCCATCATCTTATATTCCAGTCAACTGTTCTGTTATGAAACTTCTTCATCATGAGTCATGCATTTAAAAGTTAAAACAATTCCAATGTCTCATAAGGCTTGAGGGATTTGTGTATGAATCATATCTTTCATGAGTTATTGTACTGTTGTCTAACTTGATATGTGTTAGCGAAATGTTACACATTTTTCTACACGCAGCCAGTCGACTCCTGGCATCTCTAACCGTCATGTTAATTTTAACCGAGCTTCACATATGAAGCTGCTTGAGATCTTTATGAGAGGAGAGGTGTTGAGACTTGTTGGTGATGGTTTTCACACTGTTAATTGACCACAGAGTCGTTGGCCACATTGTGACAAGGCATTGTGTCACTGAGTAAGTGAAGTCAGATGGGGACTGATAGTGAAAGATTGCCCTGGCAATGGGACTATACCATTTGCGTGACACACCCTCAGATAAGATATCAAACAGCCTACTATTCTCTGAGACAGACAGAGAGATTGAATGCTCCTTCTTGAGTTGGAAGTAAACAACATTTCACCCTTCTATCTCTATTATGTGTCTGGCAGATTATATGCAGGGAAGTGAATCTATAAACATGCTGTTTGACAAACACAATAGGGGTAAAGTGCTGGGCTGGCCCATGCATGCTGAAAGTCCTGGTGCTGCATGACAATGCTATAATCCTGTCCTGCTCCACTCTTCATTCAGAAGGCCCTGGGCCCTGCTCCTCACCTATTTATGGTGAGGGATTTACCCTAATTCCATCACAGAGGAAGTTTGATCAAACACACACAGTCACACACAGTCACACACACACACAGCACTAATGATAAGACAGCTGGATGAAAACTGACAAAAATGTTGATTTACTCATCAACAAAAGTGACAGATATGCCTAAATATTGTTAATGGGGTTAATTAAAGGTCCAATGCAGCCATTTTGAAAAATGTCAATATCAAATCATTTCTGGGTAACAATTATACCTTACTGTTTGTTTCCAATTAAAATGGTCAAAAAGAAACACAAATTGCTTCTTAGCAAAAAGCAATTTCTCAAGCAAGAATTTTGGGAGTGGTCTGAGTGGGGAGGGGAAACTTTTCAACAGCTCTTACACTAAAATGGCATTATCATCCTTTTTCAGAATGTCACAGTATATTTCCAAAAACTCATAGTGTGGAAATATATATAAAACAAAGGAAAATCACGTTTTTGATTGCACTGGGCCTTTTAAAATATTGTTTTTAATTATATATTTTGTTATTATTTTTCCTGGACATATTTGTAACATAATTATTCAAGTCAAACACCTTTGTAGTTTCTTTCTGCCACATATGGTCTCCATTTGCGTTGTTATGAACAGGTTTATACCATTATACCGCCATTTCGCCACTCTTGTTACATCTCTAGCCGACCAAGGAAAGTGCCTATTAAGAAGTTGTGAATCACTCCTTGTCCTGAAACTCCTAGTTCGGCCATCCTAATGGCACGTAGTCCCCTAATCAGAATGCGTCTTGCGTCATGTGGTTTACCTTTTGCTTAGTTTTTCTGTCTTCTGGTGATCAATGTGTTTTTGCAATAAAACCAGAAACACAAAATAACCCAAAGCCCAATCTATTAATAATTCTACTAGTGTATTTTGCAGTAGGTGTAAGACATTATCCATCCGTTTTTGGAAAAGGGAATACTATTGCGCAAACTTATTGCCTGTCAACTTTAGCATCATTCATTTATGTTGTGCATATTATGGAGCCTACCTAGACCGTGTAAGTTTACTCAAACCAGCAGTGAATTCAATCAGTTCAATGTTGATGAGGTAATGCGTAAGCATCGAAATGTATGGCCAATGTAATGACTTTGTCATCTGGCTTGTGGAAAACAGATTTCTGGGTTTTAAATTAGATTGCAGAGAGAAAGGCTCTGATTTCTTGTCGTGATTAAGGTCCCATGTTCTTGTGACCTTGGTAAAAGTATCACTCAGACCCATACTGGTTGAATCTGCGTTGTTTCCACGTCATTTCATGAAATTATGTTGAACCAACATGGAATATACGTTGAATTGACGTGTACCCAGTGGGTGGGTTGTTACCGACAAAGCCTTATGTAATAGTTAGGCTCTGAGATCATCCAATTTCGGACACCCCACAGTTAACTATTTGGTAGGCTACCACTGTAGACTTACTAAACCACACACACAGCTCGGCAATTTTAAACGCGATTATTTTCCAAGAGAGTAATACATGGTACTACGTTTGTAGGCCTATAGGACACTATGACGTAAACGTAAATGTAATGTAAGTTTATTCAAGAGGCCATTGATTAGGTATAGCAGAGCTATTATATAATCTGTAAATAATGGGATGATCTACAGTATTATATGATTATAAGGAATACACCCAAACAAAAGTACGAACACGTTTATAGCAAACAACTGAATTTAAAGTAGCCTTCTTCAACATTATTTATTTTATATCTATTTGATAGAGCATTGTAGGTCGCGTTGCTCAAACTGGATGACACCTCTGGTAGTGGAACACCCTGTTATATCATACGCCCTATATATTAAGCTTGTAATCTTCTTAAGATATTAGATCCATCATAATCAGATGCAGACAGCGGTTCTCAGACATCTAATTCTACCCGTTACCAAATTTGCCACATTTGAAACTGCTCATCTCATGTCGAAGACTGTCATTTCAACAAATTTAGATTTAGTTGTTACTAAACAAACAGGGGTATAAACTTGTTTTCCTAATTTGCAGGCAGGCGAAATACAACCAATATATTCTTCTTATAATTTAGGTGAGAGATATTCGGACCACATAACGGACAAGTGACAATCGCTTGCAGCCATAATTACTTGGGAAACAACTGTTTTAATTTCGTAATAATACCTAAACAGAAGTAAATAACACATTATTAAGTGAATACTTGCCTACCTTATAGAGGAATAGCTATATTTCCACAAGGAATAATCACGGTGCTGTGTCCACGGTTAATGCGTCAGATTCTCTGGTTAGTATAAGAACAGCTAAACCTTCTTACGCGAACTGTTTCTGGAGTCAAGGACCCTAGCAAACAGTCTGGGTGGAGAAGGGAGGGGGCGTGATGGTTGTGAATGAAGAAAGTGAAAGGTCCTGTGATGCGCGCTCTTGGGTGCAATTAACTCTTGATAATGTAAGTAAGCTAAATAGCATGTAGCAACAGATTATTCCAAAACAATGGGAAAGTAATTAATCACACAGGGTCTATTAAATCTTTGGCTAAGCATAAAACAGTAGTTTTAAGTTCAGTGAAGCACAAACACAGTTGATGCGCACATTCTGTATATGGGCCAACCAATTAAGCATAGGCCTAATAGTTTTGAGGATGAGATATTGTGAAAGTCAGCATTTAAAAAATGGATCTGTCATTGCTTTTTCCCGTCTCTGGGGAACTGTCATGATTTCCAAAATACCTAGCGGCCCTTTCCCACCAATAATTAATCTGATTGTTCATCCAATGGCCTCGTTGTTCTCTCTGAAATATTACCCACTGTTCCAAAATAATTTTAACTTCACCTGATCTAAAAAATTTCCAATCATCGTTTTCCTTGTTCTAGGCTAACCTATTCCCTACTCTGGCTACATGTTTAAGGCTTAGTACATACATCTCACCTCATCCTAACACACCTATCTTGTTCAAAATAGGTTAGGCTATATTTACTCCATAAACTTTCCCCGTTGTTATATCCGTTTCTGAAGCGACCAATAAACTTTTGACAAGGTGGATATTTATAATATCCATTTATTCAGAGAGTAAAGATATCTGAGAATAGCGTGCTCCTTCATCAATCTTAAGGAGATATCTGAGAGAGAGCGCTAATACATTGTGTGCTACATTTTATACCATATAAAAAGTAGGTTGATTCTATAGTTCTGATCTTCTGAGTTGGTGTCCTGATGTTTCGAATCACCTCCATTGCATTGGCTCTGAGTCGGGTTCTCTGTCTTCAGATTTCGTGAGGGTTTTGTGTTGTGTTCACAATGATGATGTGTGTGTGTGTGTGTTATGTGTGTGTCGTTTGTTATGTGTGTATGTGTGTGTGTGTGTGTGTGTGTGTGTGTGTGTGTGTGTGTAGTGTGTGTATGTGTGTGTATGTTTAGCAATATATTGTGTTGTGTGTGTGTGTGTGTGTGTATGTGTGTGTGTGTGTGGGTGTGTGTTTGTGTCCTCAGCGCAGAACTTCACGTGAGTTGGGAGAACTGAACCTACTGGCGTGGGTGTTGTCTCCACTAGCCACCTGCTGATAAGGCCGCAAGATGAAGTCTCTTGTGCATTGTATCAAATACAAGGCCCAACACAAGATGGGTCATGCACAAGATTTTGTCACCATTATAATTATATATTTACTCACGACAAATCCCTCTCTTCCTCTCCCACTGACAATGTACAGTAAAAGAAAACTTGGGATTACTCAGCTAACAGTGTAATTGGCAAAATAGAAAACTTTATCAGAAGATAAAGTTTTACATTTCCCCCCATCTTCCGTCTCACAGCGTGACATAATATGCTGCAATTGCAAAATCTTTATCAAAGATAAGTTTTACATTCCCCCTCTTCCACGTCTCACAGCGTACAAAAATCTTAAATGCTGCAATTGTAAAATAGAAAACTTTGTTAGAAGATTTTTACTTCCCTTTCATCTCAAGACTACAAACTTAAATGCTGATTGTGTCAAAATTTATCATAAGTTTTTCCATTCCCCCTCTTCCCGTCTCACAAGAGGCGTGACAGCAAACTTAATAGTGCAATTGGCAAAATAGGGAAAACTTTATCAGAAGATAACGTTTTACATTCCCCCTCTTCCGTCTCACAGAACGCGCCCATTCTATTCATCGTCCTTCTTTCCTCATAAGCAAAAAACATCTCCGTTATCTGCAGGATTGGATCAATAGCGGTGGATTACTAATCCTGGTTGTCTAACGTCCTATGCATGGAATCACCACATCCACACTTAGTTAAGATGATACATATAAGAAACAAGTTTTATATTTACCAACCATCCATCCAAGAGTCCCACATTGAAGTATCCACCCCCTGTAGCTCTTCATTTCCATTAGTTTAACCCTTCCGGGGGCGACAGTCAAGCTGCCATCTGTGGTGTATTGTTGGGAATAAAGGTACAACATTGTTCACCAAACATACACATATCCTCCTTTTTTCACCAGAGCATGTAACAGCAGCAATATCGATTTTGAAGCCATGGAAGTTGCTCAACTGCCATCACCCTCAAAACCTTTTGTGTCCATTCCTATTTTTGCATTAAAATACTTTATTCTGTCAATTTTTATTTCGTGCACCACCACAAATATTAATGTATTTCATCAATTTATACTCTATCTGGTACCCCCTAGACAAATTGCATCAATGTAAGTTGCAGTTCCCCCATGTACCCCCCGCCTATTCCTTAGGAATTAGTCAACACATGTCACCAGCTCCTGAACACCTGTTGAAATACAATATTGGTAGCAAAAGAGACTAGTGCACAGGTGCCTGTGGCATTTCCAGGCAGTCCATCAAACAGATGACGCCCACACCACCACCAGACATCAGCCCTGGAAACAGGTTTAAACTCAGCATTAGGCGTATAGATAAACCAGACACCATCCACAGGTACCATACCCAACAATGGTAGACCTTCGTGAGATTAACACAGGTAAAGTTAGCTCTAGCCACCTGATAGGAAAAAATGGTTTCTTGGTTGCTTTTAGTAACCAAGGGATGAACTACGTCCCATAGTGTACAATTTGCGGAAGGGTTGTCATGTTTCATGACAGACAGGGAAGCATTCTGGGCGTAATGGCGCAGGGATAATGCGAGCAATGGCCGTGCCCCATACAAACCCACACAACTCTTGATGAGTCACCTTTGCCGCTTCCTCAGTCAACAAGAGCCAGTTGTTGAAAGGCCGGAGACACCTGTAGCGGTCAGGATTGCATCATCCAAAGTAGGTGGAGTGGTAAGTAAAATAATAGAATTATTCTTATTACCATTTTCATTAATAGCCTGTGCTTTTGTGTTATTAATATGACAAATTCGAACATTCCAATGGACTGGTGCAGTGGTACAGCTTACATAAGGAGCAAAGTCTAAAGTCCTGGCAGCCTAATGCAATACCAGGGATAGATAGTAAATTTGAGTCCTTTAGAGTTTTTTGTCAAAAGTCAAGAGTTTCCTCCATTGTTTTCCTAATGTAGTGGAGGTGCAACTGGACCAGTCATAATTAGTCTCACATACCAAGTTTGTCCAAGTCCAATCGCTATGGGTGACCCCACTGTCATATACCAGTCCCAGTCACGGTAGTAGGTAAAGTTCTCTCGAAGTCTACCCACGGCACTGTCTGCAGTAGTGGTAACATTAGTGCGCATAATGTGGTGCTTCTATGCACAATTGTCTGGGCCCACAGGAGCGGGTGTTAGAGACAACCTTCGTGTTATTTACGTGGTGGCTGTGGCTTACATTCTGATCTGGGCTCAATGTGTCGGAGTGCAGGTTGGTGGACGTATGGTTGTGGCATTGAATGTGTCGATTAGGTTTACTAGTAGGTGGTTAATGGGTGTCTGTGTCATGTGCTGTACTGACCAGAGTATGATTCTAGAGTAACCCCAATAGTTGGCAATCGGCAAAACAAGGAGTGGAGCAGAGCACCCCAGTCTCTCCCATGGTGGTCTGTCCCTCCTCCTGTCTTTCCCCTCCAGTATCTGAAGATGGGAGTCTCCTCCACATATTCAGATAGTGTTGGTGTCAAGAATTTGATCCGAATTTAATGTGATTAAATCACTTCTGACTTCAGTCAGGGTTCTGGAAGGGAGTTGGTGCTGGTGTCACAATGTGTCAAGTGGTGCCAAGGTGCGCCTGATTTACCTTTGACCTGGACTGAGTGTGAAGTAACCTCCTTCACTGATCGTCCAGTCCACCTGGGGATCTTGCCACTTTCTTTTGTGAACCTTGATCCTTACCCAGTCAAGCCAACCTTTTACCTTCAGCGCCGGATCTCCCCGTCAGCTCCCCCTCTTGGACCTTGTGAATCTGTCTGGAGAGAGCTGCAGAGAGTTCCGTTAGTTTTCTCACACTATTCAGACATTACAATTTGTTTGTACATCAAGGGGCGGAACATATGACCTCCCTCCCTAGTGGACCAGGCATGACTCTACCAGTCATAATCTCCTGTGGAGAGAGATGGGTGCCTGCTCCCTGGAGAGGCTCTCATTGGCCATCAACGCCAGGGGCAGAGCTTCAACCCACGTCAACTTTGAACCTGCACATACCTTTGGCTATCTTAGCCTTCAAAGTTTGATTGGCACGTTCCACGAGGCCCTGAGATTGCGGCCGGTATTTACAGACCCAAACTTGTGCACAATGCCGAACCTCTCCTCCACCTGTCTCAGGTGTTGGTTACTGGAAATGGGACCCGTTGTCGGATCGAATTTGTCTTGGAACCCCATACCTTGAGTATGAGTTCAGTCTGCAGCCACTTAATAACTGACCTAGCATCCTCACGTGCTAGTTGGTATTGCCTCAACCCATTTGGAGAATCGATCTACCATTACCAATAAGTACCTTTTCCCATTAGTTACATTATCAGCCCCCCTATGTCAGTGTAATCTATCTAATGTCGAAACAGCATTAGGTACTGGGTATGAACCATGGGTGTTTGGAAAGGTTTCTTTGGGTTGTGGCTGCCACAAATGCTGCACTCATCACAAAACAAGTCTGTCATGTCCTTTAATGTGTGGGGTGCCACCAAATATGGGGAAACCTTCTGTAAAGTTTTGAGTTTCCCTTCATGGGTGGGCCCATGAGCCTCTTACGCATCAGCTCGGGACAGAGATTAGCTGGGGCCACCAACCTGCCGTCATTGGCATCTCAAAGTTCATCAGGTCCTTTGGTGGCTCCCATCTGTCCCCATACCCGAGTTCTCTACGGCCCGCTGTGAATTGTAGTTCCTTTATGTGTTGGTCTGTGAGTTCTGTTCTAGCTGGTTGAGTCTGCAGCACCATCTGTCTTGCAGTGTAGCCCCCAGCTTTCTTGGCTGCTTTGTCCCAGCTGCGTCATTTCCCTCGCTGACTTTGTTCTTGAGTTGCTGATGTCCTTTGCACTTCATGATGGCCACCTGCTCAGGTAGTGAGACTGCTTTTATCGGTCTCTCCATTTGTGCCCTTGTGTTTGATCGGAAGGTTTCCTGTTGTGGTGAAGTTACGTCTGACCCATTGTGGTCCATCTGTATGGACTGCTCCATGAGCATATGCTGAGTCAGTGTAGATGTTCTCAGTCTTTCCTTCAGCCTTTTTCCAGGGCTTGAGTCAAACCAATGATCTCAGCTAGTTGGGCTGAGGCAGGTTGTGGGATGATGTCTGATTCCAGGGTCACGTGTGACCCGTCTGGAAGCTGCTGTACCACTGCATATGCTGCTATGTTCCCTCCTTCTCCTCTATAGCAGCATCCATCGGTGTACAACCATAGATCAGGATTGGTAAGGGGTTCGTTTCCCAAGTCTGTCGCAGTTTCAGTTCTGTGCCGTCCCTCTCTCGCAGCAGTGTGTCAACCCTTCTTCTGCATTGAGTGCGTCTGCCATGTTTTTGTCGTGGTGTTGACAAAAGTAATGTGTGATTGGGTGCATTTATTCTGGATTTTGTTCTTTCTTTCAGCGCTGAACATGAATTCCTTGCTCATCAGATATGCTGCAACCCCATGGTGAGTATGGATTTTCCCAATTTGTGGCACATTACCAGGTGGCGTTTTTTCAATAGCTTTTGCCACTGCAGCCACGTACCTGGAACATGTTGTCTGACCTGCTTCAATATGGTCCAACTTAGAGGAATGATACATCAGTACTCTTCTCTCCCCCTCTTGTTTCTGAAAAAAGGATGGAAGAAGTGAACCCTCCTTTTGCAAGAAACATCAAGATGAAATTTGTTTTTGAGTCGGGTGCTGTCGAGCTGCTGCCACCGAGAGATCGGTTTTTAGGAGAGCAAATGCTGGCCTGATGCTTTGAGGTGTCCAGGTAAGTGAGGAGTGTAAGTTTCTTGGTCCTGCTTCTCTCACTATCTTTCTCTCAGTGGTTCAGTCCTGGATGTGTAGTCAGGGATGTGGGTACGGCTGTACCTGCTCAACCCCAGGAAGGACAACATGCCTGACACTGTGATGGGACGTGGATGATGGAGTAATGGAATCTCGGTGGGATTTCGAGAGACCAGCACCTTCTCCCTGAGATTTCTCTGCCAAGGAAAAGGACAGTTCTACGACAGGACTGGACTTTGCTCATTTTGACCTTGTAGCCTTTTACAGCCAAGAAGTCAAGTAGGGTTTTTGTCATTTGTAGACAGAGATCAGATGTGGGAGCCCCCAGCAAAGGTCGTCTACATATTGGATGAGTATCACTCCTTCAGGGATTTTCAATTCGACCAGGTGTCTTCAAGATATGATTGAAGATTCGGGAGAACACCTGTAACCCTGTGGAAGAACCGAATACGTATACTGTTGATGTTCATATGTGAAGGCAAAGAGAGGCTGTGAAGCCTCATCCAGTGGAATGCTGAAGAAGGCATTAGCCAGATCACAAACGGTGAAGTATTGGTGTTTTGGTGAGAGATTACTCAGTGTAATGTGAGGGTCAGGGACAGGTAGGTCAATGGGTGCAGTGACGTCGTTCACTGCTCGGAAGTCTTGTACCATCCGTATGTTTCGCCTCCTGCTTTCCAAGACTGGTAAGATTGGTGTGTTCCATGGAGACACAGTGCGATATATGACACGAGCTCCCAACAACCCATCTATGGTTGGTTTGATCCCCTGGTCTGTTCAGGTTTCAGACGGTACTGTGTTCGGTAGATAGGAATTTGATCAGGGTTGAGTAAGGTGATGGTGACTGGTTCCACCTGTGGTTGTCAACATCAAATGGGGTGTGTGTCCATTGCCTTCATCAATGGTGGAAAGCAGTGCTTGTGATGAGGGGTGGTCTGTGTAAGGTTTACCATGGTGTCTTGGGAGAGTCAAAGCGTTCAGGAAGGCAATGTTCCTCTGTGTCAACTGTCATAAACCTCCACATGTTCTCAGTGGTGGCTTTGGTTATTCCTGGAGTTTGGGTGGGTTCCCACTGGAGTTTGGATGCTCTTCTGATCATAGGCCCAAGGCTCTTTGCTTCAAAACCGTTTCCAACTGCCAGTGTAACGATGGGGAGCAGATTCTTCGCCAGTAGGTACCAGGATTTCAAATGGGAAGGTAGGATAACCGGAGCAGCCACTCCTTCTTGTCCACACACTATGGTACAACATCTGATTGTTGGTGTCAGGTGCATCATGTTCTTCATCCCAGTCATCGGTATATGGGTTGACATCATTGTCAGTCACATTAAGTGTACAGTGGATTTCAGCTTGAGGAGTCTTGTATGGGTGAAATGTGTAAATGAGTTGTCTCAGCTGGTTGAACTTGGAATTGAACCTCAGGGTTCCTTGGCCGGATTCGATGCACTTCAACCAGTATATTTCTTGGGTCAGGGAGAGCACTGGGGTTGGGATGATGGGTAGCATCAGCACCTAACTGGATGAACTGGTGTGAGGTAATGGGATCAATGGAAACCTCCACACCCTTTTCGGTAAGGTAGATTGAAACATTTCAGTTTGCACAATAGGTCCCTTCCTAATAGGTTGATTGGACAGTTGGGACAATATGGGAATTGATGCTTCAAATTGGAAGGGCCCCATTGGAAGAGCAATGGTATGGTCTTGTTTTGTGCTTGGGTGTTCCTGATACCCCCCACCACCTGTATTGATTCGAAGAGAGTGGTTGTCGAGATCTTATGGCAGAGTAATCGTACATCCTGTATCTACCAAAAATTGGTGGGTAACTCCCTCCACTTCATGACAGTTGGTTCAGTGGGTGGAAAATGCTGACCCCCATTCCCGTTCTGTGGTGGTGGGGCAGCTTCAGGGACCAGGGGGGATATTCGTCTGACATGCCCTGGAAGGTGGGAGCTGGCTGCTGGTTAGGCTGTTGGTTTTGGGTCTTGTTGTGGGTGGTTATATGCTGGTAGGGCAGCATGTGGCTGGTACATCGGTCTTGGGCCTCCTCTTGATCTGAAGGCATAACCTCTACCCCTGTTTGCCAGCCAGTGTTGCTGCTTACGTGACTAGGTGGTAATGGACACCATCTGACAGAGTGTCCATATTGATGACAATTGTAACAGGCCCCCCATTACCTTGTGGCCTTGGCCGTCTCCATCTGAGTCTAGGTATTGTGGGGGTCCTCCCTTCCTCTACCTCTCCATTGTGGTGTACCTCTGCCTCTTCCCTCCATTGGGGTTGATGGTTTAAATTGTGGGTGTTCCTTACAATCACGCCTAAAATGTCCAGCTCCTCCACAATTGTAACACAGGTAGTTCCCTCCTCTTGGAGGACCTTAATGGGGTGCCCTGCTGAGGCCATGGTCAATGATTTTTGTGGGCCAAAGTCATGGTGCCTGTTAGGCTGTATAGTGAGGTGGGGCCAGAGTGGTGCTGGTACTGGCCTCTGGGAAGCTGCTTCAGTGGCCACACACACTCGTATCTGTTTTCTTTGGTTGCACCCTCCTGCTCTCCACTATTGCCCATGTCCCTATTCTCAGCTCTTCCTCGGCTTTCTCCAACTGCCACCTCTAGTCCTTTCACATAGAGGTGAGTTGCCCTTAGACGGGGCACCCCGCTAAAGTAACCTGCCTGTGTCCGATTTGAGTTTCACTCCCTCCCACACCTTTCTTTACTGTCTTATACTGTTCTTTCCCTCCCGCTCTATCCTGTATTTTTTGATCTAGATATTCATTAAATTTGAGTTTTGGGACGGTAGTGGTTGCCATGGTTATACAGTTTGTTAGGACTATCTTGGTGCTCTTAGCCCGTGACTGGCCGAATCCAGCAATGTATTCTTGGTGCTGACTGAGACTTATCTCTGATGTCCCACCCTCGTACACAAAGAATTTTTCAATAATTTATTATTAGGAATTATTTGCAAAAGGTACTATTGTTTTTCAATTATTCGAATTATTATATATTTTCCCAAAAGGTATCAGAACCGCCCTTTGGAACAATATAATTAACAAACTCAAGCGCTCCCAAAATAATTATCAATTTAATTTTAGGAATTATTTAGCAAAAGTTATTATTGTTTTTCAGTTATTCGAGCTATTATATATTTTTCCCAAAAGGTATCAGAATCGCCCTTTTGGAACAATACGATAACAAACCAGCGCTCCCAAAACAATCATCAATTTAATCCCAGGAATTATTTTGCAAAAATTATTGTTGTCTTTCAGTACTCGAGCTATTATACACTTTCCCAAAAGGTATCAGAATCGCCCTTTTGGAAGAATATATTAGCAAACTCGAGCGCTCCTAAAATAATTATCAATTTAATTTTAGGAATTATTTGGCAAAAGTTATTATTGTTTTTCAGGTATTCGAGTTATTATATATTTTCCCAAAAGGTATCAGTGTCACAAACGAGACTCTCGCTGTTCCTCCTGCTCACCACCAGAGGGAACCCTCTCCTGAGTATTAAACCCCTGAACTTCATTTCCCACATACCTGGCTCTGATTACCGTTGCACCTGACTCCCATCAGTAGACTATTTAGGTGCTCTCCTAACTCTCTCTCTTTACGAAGTCTTGTTAGCCCCTGGTGATCTTTTCTGAGCGTTTTTCGCCTGTGTCTGTCTACCCGTGGATTTACTCTGGACTGTTTTTCCCTCCTTGATTCTTTGCTGCTCTGCCTTGGACTATATTCTTTACTGGACTGATTGTTGTAAGCTTGCTGCCTGCCCTGACCTTATGCCTGTACCTGGATTACGAGTTGCCTTATCCCTACTGTTGTGTGCTGCTGGCTTTGACCCTGTTTGTACGACCAAGATTGTCAAGATTGTAATAAAACTGCAAATGGATCCTCACTCTCTGGAGCGTCATTACAGAAGACTTCGCCAACACCACGATCCAGCAGCTCAAGTTCAGATGTCCACGGGAGATCTCCACTCAAGCTAACCAACTCGCCATTCATCAACAGCAGCTAACCCATTTAACTACAGTAACAGAGGAACTCGTCAGAGCGCTACAGAGGTTGCCGGTGTGCTAACGAACCCAGCCCCTCCTCAACCACCGCGAGTGTGGGCGCTTCTCCACCACCGTCACTCACAGTTAACCCAACGTCTGGCTCTCCCTGATAAATTCGACGGGCAACCCAACTAAAAGTAAGGATTTCTACTGCAATGTTCATTATTCATTGATTCAACAACCAGCGATGTATGTCACCGATGCCAGCAAGATTTCCTTGGATATGCTCACTCCTCACTAACAAGGCGTTAGGAGTGGTGACCGGTTTGGAGAGAGGATGGCACTGCTTTCCCATCGTTGGTACCTTTCTTCAACGCTTCGGGAAATATTTGAACACCCGGAGGGAGGTATGAGAGCTGATGACCGACTACTGGCGTTGAGCCAGGGCAGGAATACCGCAGGCAGAATATGCTTTGACATTTTCGCACTCTAGCAGCTCAAACCGACTGGGTGGAGAGCACACTTAAACTGCTCTTTCGCAAGGGACTCAGCTTGGAGTTGCAATCCGAACTGGCCTGCCGAGATGAAGGGAGATCGCTGAATCAATTCATCGAACTAACCATTCAGATTGACAATCTGATTCGTTCACGTCGTTCCACTCAGAACGGTACCCACCAGCACACAATACCCGGTCACTCTGTCTCCAAACTGAACCCATGCAGCTCGGATATACTCACCTACTCCGAAGAACGAGAACGCCGCATCCGTCAACATCTCTGCCTCTATTGTAGTCAACCGGGCCATCTGAGGGCGTTGCCCCACAAGACCACCTCCTCGTAATCCCTCTTCGGTGAGTCCTTGTGTTCAAGCACATCACTCCAGTTCTTGCATCAAAGTACCTATAGTATTATCTCTAGAGGGCAATCATATATCCACATCAGCTCTATTAGACTCAGGAGCAGCCGGGGAACTTTATGTCTCACGGTTTGCCCAACAACAACAAC
Source organism: Coregonus clupeaformis (assembly GCF_020615455.1). NCBI lineage: Eukaryota > Metazoa > Chordata > Actinopteri > Salmoniformes > Salmonidae > Coregonus > Coregonus clupeaformis. The sequence continues at coordinate 5,439 of NW_025537898.1, read as the reverse complement.
TCCCATTAATCTCCTGTAACTCTCAATTGGCAGTGGAGGCGCTAGATGGACGGCCTCTCGGCGATGGGAGGGTCCTGCACACCACCGCCTGGACCTTCAACTACAGACCGGTACCCTTACACTGAGGTAATTCGTTTCTACGTCATCTCATCACCTCATAACCCGGTTATTCTTAGACTCCTTAGCTCGCCAACATAATCCCCTCATCTCATGGAGGGAGGGTCGTATCATCGAATGGGATCCGTCATCTCACCCAACTGCTTAACTGGCAGCCCTTCACTCTCCATTCAGGACCGTCACGCTAAAGGACGAGCCGTCCTTTTTCCCACTCTTCCCATTGAATACTCTGACCCTCCTCACCGAAGCTTTTAGCAAGACCAAGGCGATGGAACTTCCCTCCCCACCGATCAAGCGACTGTTCCATCGAACTATTACCAGGCACAACTACCACCTAAGGGCCGAATCTTCCCTCTATCACAACCCGAATCAGAAGCCATGAACAACTACATCGAGAGGAACTTTCGGCGGGGTTCATTGGAACGCCGACATCACCTGCAGCCTCTGGCTTCTTCTTTGTTAAAAAAAAGACGGTGGCCTACGCCCTTATCGACTACCGGGGTCTCAACGACATCACCGTCTTTCCGGATATCCTTTACCGCTGGTGCCAGCTGCCCTAGAACAACTCCGCAAAGCCAAGTACTTCTCCAAACTGGACCTCCGCAGCGCCTACAATCTCATTCGCATCCGGACGGTGATGAATGGAAGACAGCCTTCTCTACCAGCACTGGGCACTATTGAGTATTTGGTTATGCCCTTTCGGGCTGTCCAATAGTCCGTCCGTATTTCAGTCGTTTCATCAATGACGTCTTCGGGTACATGCTTAATCGTTGGTAATTGTTTACATCGATGAGACATTCGTCTATTCCAACACCTATGAGGAACACGTGCAACACGTGAGAACAGTATTACAACGACTCATTGATCACCAGTTATCACGCTTCAAAGCAGAGAAGTGCGAATTTCACCAGACTTCCACGTCTTTCTTGGGCCTAAGCATCATCAACCAGGAAGGAGTCGCCATGGACGAGAAGAAGGTCAAGGCCCGTTCCTAGACTGGCCACTGCCAGTAACCTTAAAGGAGTTACAACGCTTCTTGGGATTTTGCTAACACTTCTACCGAGGCTCATTAGAATTTCAGCTCCGGTAGCCTCTCCCCCTTAACTCTTCTATGACTAAGAGAAATGCACCACACCTCACCTGGTCAACTACAGCACAGGAGGCTTTCGCATGAACTCCCAAGTCACGTTTCACATCTGCCCCCCATCCTCCACCACCCTAATCCTGAAATCCCTTTACAGTTGAGGTGGGACGCTTCTAATACGGGCATTGGAGCCATCCTCTCTCACAGCACGGATCCCCACTCAAGCTCTATCCGTCGCGCGCTATTACTCCAGCAAACTTAGTCTCAGCCGAACAGAACTACGGACGTCGGTAACCGAGAACTGTTGGCCATGAAAGCAGCTATGGAGGAGTGGCGTCATTGGCTGGAGGGAGCTAAACACCCGTTTTGTCGATTCTAACTGACCACAAGAATCTGGAATACTTGCGATCTCGCCAAGAGACTGAATCCCAGACAATGCGGTGGGCTCTCTTCTTTACTACGATTTGACTTCACCGTTACCTATCGTCCAGGTTCAAAGAACACCAAAGCAGACGCATTGTCACGCCAACACGACGGTGTAGTTCCCACTGAATCCAAGGAAACCCTGCTTCCTGAGTCATTAATCGTGCCCCTATTCAAGTGGGACATCATGGACAGAGCTCACCCAGGCCAATTCCAAAAGACCCCTCCTCCCGAATGCCCCCTAACAAACACTTTTGTACCTCAAGATCTCTGTCAGAAAGTGCTACAGCAAGTTCACTCCGTACTCAGCTCCGGTCATCCTGGAATCGCTGCCACTGTTCACCTGCTTCAGAACAGGTTTTGGTGGCCAACCTTGCGGGCAGACACAATAAATTCATTACGAATGCACCACCTTTAACACAAGCAAACATCTCAGACAACTACCATCGGGCCTACTGCAACCACTGCCAGTTCCCCACCGACCATGGTCCCATCTTGCCATAGACTTTGTTACCGATCTTCCCCAAGTCCAATGGGAACACCACAATACTCACTGTCATAGATCGCTTCTCCAAGGCCTGCCGGTTGATTCCACTTCCCAAATTGCCTACTGCATTGAAACAGCCGAACTCATGTGCAACCTTGTGTTTCGGCTTCTATGGCCTGCCTGAGGACATCGTGTCGGATCGGGGCCCCAATTCACATCCAGAGTATGGTCAGCATTCTTCCAACAACTCAACATCAACATTAGCCTCACGTCAGGATATCACCCACAATCTAATGGCGACAGAACGCCTCAATCAGGAAGTCACCCGGTTTCTCAGAGCCTACTGTCATCAGAACCAAGCAGACTGGAGTCGATTCCTCATGTGGGCGGAGTATGCAGAACTCACTCCAGAAACCCTCCACCGGTCTAACTCCATTCCAATGTGTAATGGGCTTCCAACCTCCCCTATTTCCATGGTCAGGGAACCCACCGAGGTACCCTCTGTCAACGACTGGCTCCAGAGAAGCGAGGGACATCTGGAGTCAGGCTCACACCCACCTGCTACGTGCTGTCAGGAGACAGAAGTTGCAGGCCAATCCGTCACCCGTCGCCCCCAATCCCGAATATACTCCAGGTCAATGGTCTGGCTATCCACTCGAGACCTACGCCTCAGACTTCCTGCGAAACTCAGTCCCAGGTATGTAGGTCCCTTCCAAATTGTTAAACAGATTACACCAGTTTCCTTCCGCTTGGCATTACCCTCTAATTATCGTATCTCTCCCACTTTTCATGTATCACTTCTCAAACCCGCTGGTGGTCCGAGAGCGGAGGAGGAGGAGCAGACCAGTGATCAGGGCCCCCCACCCATCTTGGTGGACGGCGAGGAGGCATATCAGGTTCGGGAGATCTACTCGATTCCAGACGCCGGGGCAGGCTCCTCCAATATCTGGTGGATTGGGAGGGGTACGGACCGGAAGAGCGATCCTGGGTTAATACAGAGGGACATACTCGACCCCGCACTCATGACTGAGTTCCATAGGCCTTTACCCGAGAAACCGCCCCCCGACCTCGAGGAAGACCCGTCGTTCGCCTTTCCGCGTCAGGAGCCGCTCTCGCAGGGGGGCTCTGTCCCAAACGAGACTCTCGCTGTTCCTCCTGACTCACCACCAGAGGGAACCCTCTCCTGAGTATTAAACCCCTGAACTTCATTTCCCACATACCTGGCTCTGATTACCGTTGCACCTGACGCTCCCATCGTAGACTATTTAGGTGCTCCTCTAACTCTCTCTCTTTCGAAGTCTTGTTAGCTCCTGGTGATCTTTTCTGAGCGTTTTCGCCTGTGTCTGTCTACCCAGTGGATTTACCTCTGGACTGTTTTCCCTCCCTTGATTCTTTCTGTCTGCCTTGGACTATATTCTTTACTGGACTGATTGTTTGTAAGCTTGCTGCCTGCCCTGACCTTTGCGTGCCCATGGATTACAGTTGCCTTATCCCTACTGTTGTGTCTGCTGGCTATTGACCCTGTTTGCCACGACCAGAGATTGTCAAAGATTGCTTAATAAAACTGCAAATGGATCCTCCACTCTCCTGGAGCGTCATTACAATCAGATACGCCCTTTTGGAACAATATATTAACAAACTCGAGCGCTTCAAAATAATTATCAATCTAATTCTAGGAATTATGGAAATACCAACACCACAAGAGGGAAAAAGTTCAAGTCAGCTTTTGCGCTAGCTGACTTGCATAACAGGCAAAATAGGACTCGGTGGTCCTCTTAAAAGTTATCAACTAGTTAGTCTCATGGAACGGCCAATCTTACACAACATTCAGGTTATCATTTCAACAATTACATTTTTCATTACATATCAGCATCAACACACAAATTCAGTTTGAGTTCCTCACAGTACATATAGTTGAGTGCCACGTCAACCAATTGCCGACTATCTGAACTTGTATTTTTATTTTTATTTTTGTTTGATTCTCCTCCAGGAGACTCCCAGTCGTTTAAACCATTCAACTGGCGTCTAGTCGGGAGAACCTTTTCTGGACTTGGATTCTCACGGAATTAACTCAACCCGACTATCTAAATCTTTTATCAAGTCACAGATCCTTCTCGTTGTGGATCAAATAAAAGGGTCCATCGCTTGTGAAGTCCAAAACCTCTGTAATAGGCTCCTCACTAGAAAGCCGCAATTCAACAGAAAATAAAACCACTGTAACTAGACTTCTTCTCTTAGAGTCACATTTCAACAGTAAAAACCTAAGATTTCAGATATCAACAGTAAAAATAAAAGGGTCCGTCTCTCAGTGGAACCACAACCTCAGACACTAGACTCCTCTCTAGAGTCACATTTCAACAGTAAAAATAAAAGGGTCCGTCTCTGTGAACTCACAACCTCTGTAACTAGACTCCTCTCTAGGAGTCACATTTCAACAGTAAAAACCTAAAGAATTCAGATATCTTTACATATGTGCTTTTGGAGTCATAATAGATATGTTATAAGTTTAACAGTAATCCATACTCACGCCAGTACTACTGATCATAATTTGGTTTATCCTACAATACAGTTATGCAGATTTTGTTTTAACAGGTTCTGCTTACCTTTGTATTGACGGCCGTCTAGATCAGTTTCCTGAGGCGAGCTGGATTCCCGGCTGCTCCTGCGGACAGGTCCCCGTCCCTTTCGGATCCATCTCTTACTTGTCTCCTTTCTCCTATCAACTTTTACTGGACCGAATTCAGAGTTAGAAAACCATCCTCTGCTACCAATTTTGTTGATGATCACAAGTTTACTGGAGAACGGAGATTCAAGAGAGAGACTTTTGGGACAAGGTGGATAATTGTATAATATAAGGCAGTTTATTCAGAGGTAAAGATATCTGAGAATAGCGTGTACTGGACTTCGACGCAATCTCGTAGGGAGATATCTGAGAGAGAACGCTAATACATTGTGTGCTGAATTTTACTACAATAAAATAAAGTAGGTTGATTCTAGTAATTCTGATCTTCTGATTGGTCCTGATGAGTTGAGTGAGGTCACCTGCCATTGCATTGGCTCTGAGTCGGGTTCTCTGTCTTCAGGGGATGTTCAGCCCAAGAGAAGGGGGTTTTTGTGTGTGTGTGTGCTTAACAATGATGATGTGTGTGTGTGTGTGTGTGCGTGTGTGTGTATGTGTGTGTGTGTGTGTGTGTGTGTGTGTGTGTGAGTGTGTGTATTGTGTGTGTATGTTTAACAATGATGATGTGTGTGTGTGTGTGTGTGTGTGTATGTGTGTGTGTGTGTGTGTGTGTGTGTGTGTCCCTCAGCGCAAGAACTCATGAGTTGG
>NW_025537897.1:0-25907 GCF_020615455.1 Coregonus clupeaformis | reverse complement strand
ACAACTAGAAACCAAACCTACTGACCACAACCACATAACTACTGACCACAACTATTGAACCACACAACTAATGACCACAACAACACAACTACTTACCACTACTGATCACAACTACACAACTACTGATCATAACCACTGACCACAACTACTGACCACAACTACTGCTCTTTTCTGCACTAGCTCTGGTCCAGCTCTGGTCCTGGGCGTAGCTAGCTAGCTCTGGTTCGCACTAGCTCTGGTCCTGGGCGTAGCTAGCTAGCTCTGGTTCGCACTAGCTCTGGTCCAGCTCTGGTCCTGGGCATAGCTAGCTAGCTCTGGTTCGCACTAGCTCTGGTCCTGGGCGTAGCTAGCTAGCTCTGGTTCACACTAGCTCTGGTCCTGGGCGTAGCTAGCTAGCTCTGGTTCACACTAGCTCTGGTCCTGGGCGTAGCTAGCTAGCTCTGGTTCACACTAGCTCTGGTCTAGTTATGGTCTGTTAAATAAATTATAACTACTTAAATGTGCATAAATTAGCATATAATACCCAGAAACAATAATTGTAACTCTTGAACCATTCAAGCTAGAGATGCCAAACCAACTTTTCACATGTTCAGGCTATCCTAACTTCAAATTCTTTAAAACTTGTATCAATTATATTGATATACATTTGCATACATTTGCATACAATAACCCACCAACAGTAACTCTTGAACCGTTCAAGCTAGAAACACGAAACCAACTATCATGTTCAGGCTTAAAGCAAGTCACACAATATTTCTTCATGGAAAACTACCATCTAGTCTTGGATAATATTAATGTATTAGCCATTTCTGAGACTCACTTAGACAGCACCTTTGATGATACAGCAGTAGGAATACAAGGATATAACATCTATAGAAAATACAGGAATGCCTACGGGGGGAGGTGTTGCTGTATATATTTATATTCCTGTAAAGCTCAGAGAGGATCTCATGACAAATGAAGTAGAAGTGCTGTGTTCACCTGCCTCATCTGAAGCCTCTACTCTCAGGGTTCTGCTATAGGCCACCAAGTGCAAACTGTATGCTGATGATTGTACACTTTACACATCAGCACCTACAACCAGTGAGCTCACCGACACACTTAGCAACATGTCTGTTATAAAAATATGTTCTGCGTTTTTGACACAAAGATCAACTGTACTAGTTGTTCAGACTCTGATCTTGACCCATCTTGATCACTGTCCGGTAATATGGTCAGGTGCAGCAAAGAAAGACCTAGCGAAGCTGCAGCTGGCTCAAAACAAAGCAGCACACTTTGCCCTTAACTGCACACACAGAACTAACATCAACAACACGCATGATAATCTTTTATGGTTTAGGGTTGAGGAGAAATGTACTACTTCTCTTCTAGTCTTTTAAAGAAACATTTGTGTGTTGAAAATGCCTAACCACTTGTATAATTAATTTGCATACACTTCAAACAGACATACATACCCCACCAGACACGCCACTATGGGTTCCTTCACGGTACCCAAAACAAAAACAGATTTAATGCAACCAAAAAACGATTTAATGTGACGGTCAGTTATGTATAGAGACATGTCATCGTGGAATGCTCTGCCACCAGAGGTTACTCAGGCAAAAAGCAAGTTTAGTTTTTAAAAAACAGAATAAAAACATCACAGCGCCTCTCCTATTTCTAAAGATCTAATTTAACTTTACTGTATACTGTATAAGAATATGTATATATGAATAGTGTGTAAATAATCTATAAATTGTCTCCTAAAAAAATTTATAACTGCCTTAATTTTGCTGGACCCCAGGAAGAGTTGCTTGGCAGCAGCGAATGGTGATCCATAATAAATACAAATACAAATACAGCAGGCCAACCACAAACACCAAACCAAGCACCAGTACAGCAGGCCAACCACACCCACAAACACCAAACCAAGCACCAGTACAGCAGGCCAACCACAAACACCAAACCAAGCCCCAGTACAGCAGGCCAACCACAAACACCAAACCAAGCCCCAGTACAGCAGGCCAACCACAAACACCAAACCAAGCACCAGTACAGCAGGCCAACCACAAACACCAAACCAAGCCCCAGTACAGCAGGCCAACCACAAACACCAAACCAAGCCCCAGTACAGCAGGCCAACCACAAACACCAAACCAAGCCCCAGTACTGCAGGCCAACCACAGACATCAAACCAAGCCCCGGTACAGCAGGCCAACCACAAAAACCAAACCAAGCCCCAGTACAGCAGGCCAACCACAAACACCAAACTAAGCCCCGGTACAGCAGGCCAACCACAAACACCAAACCAAGCCCCAGTACAGCAGGCCAACCACAAACACCAAACCAAGCCCCGGTACAGCAGGCCAACCACAAACACCAAACCAAGCCGCAGTACAGTAGGCCAACCACAAACACCAAACCAAGCCCCAGTACAGCAGGCCAACCACAAACACCAAACCAAGCCCCAGTACAGCAGGCCAACCACAAACACCAAACCAAGCCGCAGTACAGCAGGCCAACCACAAACACCAAACCAAGCACCAGTACATAAGGCCAACCACAAACACCAAACCAAGCACCAGTACAGCAGGCCAACCACAAACACCAAACCAAGCCCCAGTACAGCAGGCCAACCACAAACACCAAACCAAGCACCAGTACAGCAGGCCAACCACAAACACCAAACCAAGCACCAGTACAGCAGGCCAACCACAAACACCAAACCAAGCCCCAGTACAGCAGGCCAACCACAAACACCAAACCAAGCCCCAGTACAGCAGGCCAACCACAAACACCAAACCAAGCCCCAGTACAGCAGGCCAACCACAAACACCAAACCAAGCACCAGTACAGCAGGCCAACCACAAACACCAAACCAAGCCCCAGTACAGCAGGCCAACCACAAACACCAAACCAAGCCCCAGTACAGCAGGCCAACCACAAACACCAAACCAAGCACCAGTACAGCAGGCACAACCACAAACACCAGAAACCAAGCCCCAGTACAGCAGGCCAACCACAAACACAAACCAAGCACCAGTACAGCAGGCCAACCACAAACACCAAACCAAGCCCCAGTACAGCAGGCCAACCACAAACACCAAACCAAGCCCCAGTACAGCAGGCCAACCACAAACACCAAACCAAGCACCAGGGCTACGATCCTCTTCCAAACACGGCCAGGAACATATTCAGGTCTAACAGGGTCTCGAGCTGAGACTAGGCCTGGGACTGGGGCTGGGGCAAACGCATTGGCTGTGGCTAGGACTGGGGCTGGGGCTGGGGCAAACGCATTGGCTGTGGCTAGGACTGGGGCTGGGACTGGGACTGGGGCTGGGGCTGGGGCAAACGCATTGGCTGTGGCTAGGACTGGGGCTGGGGCTGGGACTGGGACTGGGACTGGGACTGGGGCTGGGACTGGGGCTGGGGCTGGGGCTGGGGCTGGGACTGGGGCTGGGGCAAAAGCATGGGCTATGGCTGGGGCTAGGACTGGGTCTGGGGAAGGAGCTATGGCTGGGACTTGAACTGGGGCAGGGGCAATGGCAATGACTGGGACTGGGACTTGGACTGGGGCTGGGACTGGGGCTGGGACTGGGGAAGGGGCTATGGCAGAGACTGGGACAGTTGCTGGGCCTGGGGCTTGAGCTAGGGCAGGAGCTCAAGCTGGTTTAAGGGCTGTGGCAGGGGCTATGGCTGGGGTTAGGTCTAGGGCTGGGACTGGGACTGTGGCTGGGATTGGGGCTTTGGCTGGGGCTCGAGCTTGGGCTTGGGCAGTGGAAGGGGCTCAAGCTGGGGCTGGGGTTGGAGCTGGGGCTGAAGCAGAGATGAAAGAGAAAAATGGACAGGTGTCAAATGTAGTTTACGAAAGTTCAATCAGGAAGACTGGTCTGAATGCTCGTTTAACTTCAAGTAAGCATAATATAAAACGTTTAGTTTCCTATTCTACGGGCATTGTGGGAATTAATAGAAACGTATCATTATCAGCATAGCATCGTTCTTCTCCTCTTCCTGTTAGCCATGTGCGGAACGTCATTCACCAATTTACCTTTAGGCTATAAGAACAATAATGCACATTCCACATGCTTGCTGTTCAACCTATGGGCTCACACCTGCAATTATCACCTTCCTCTCTGTCAACCAATGGGAGTAAGTATTGGGATGTATTTATATACATGTCAACTTACCTATGTTCTCTCACTTGCTGTTTTTCAGCAACTGTTGTCGACAACTATCAAATCAAATCAAATCAAATTGTATTTGTCACATGCACCGAATACAACAGGTGTAGACCTTACCATGAAATGTTTACTTACAAGCCCTTAACCAACAATGCAGTTCAAGAAATAGAGTTAAGAAAATATTTACTAAATGAACTAAAGTAAAAAATAAAAAATATAAGAACACAATAAAATAACAATAGCGAGGCCATATACAGGGGGTACCGGTACCGAGTCAATGTGCAGGGGTACAGGTTAGTAGAGGTAATTTGTACATGTAGGTAGGGGTAAAGTGACTATACATAGATAATAAACAGCGAGTAGCAGCAGTGTAAAAAATACTTATTTTCCACCATAATTTGCAAATAAATTCATAAAAAATCCTACAATGTGATTTTCTGGATTTTTTTTCTCATTTTATCTGTCATAGTTGACGGTGTACCTATGATGAAAATTACAGGCTTCTCATCTTTTTAAGTGGGAGAACTTGCACAATTGGTGGCTGACTAAATACTTTTTTTTCCCCACTGTATATGTTTTGGTTGAGAACAGGGTTTTAGTTTTTTGTAAGGAAATCTGTTAATTACGGATTAAAACCATTATGAGTCTCCATTTGAGAGAACGTTTTCAAATTTGTTAAAATCTATGAGCTCCCGGGAGGACGTTATGATTGTATAGAGAGGATTTGTAATGGATAAGAAAATAACTATAATCTGCAGATTAGAGTAGAATAAGTGAAGATAGTGAAGTTAAGTAACCCGAAGTAGGATTTGTGTTCTATGTTTTGTGTTCGGTTTGTGCGTTTTGTTCAGTGTTACCTGTTGTCTGTGTGGTAAATGTGGTTTGTTGGAAAGAACGGAGAGACAGCTGGTCTGTCTGCTGTTTGACTTAGAGAAAATTGCTTTATGGGAGCGCTCATCTCACTCTGAAGACACACTAATAAATGAACTGCACATGTGTGGAGTTCTAGGATTTTGCAGTTAACAGAGCGAATATGCCACTCCCCTGCCTGCACTGAGCTGCTGTGACACGCAGACTTATAGCTGAGAAAAGAAAGGGGGAGATTTGAACACACACAAATAAAGTATTCTGTCTGTTAAGCGGCTGTTGCTTGACTAAGAAAACATATATGATGATTATTCCAATAGTTTAATATCTGTATTGTATGGTTGAAATAACCCAGTGAGTACATAAAAGACTAAATTGTTGTCTGTTTCTTTTGTTCTCCTGTGGTGTGAGAGACGAGCAGGAGGAGACAGAGAGAGAGGAGGTGCTGACCAGTGCGTCACGCGATAGCGTGTGCTGTCCCGGATCCAGTCCAATTAAGGCCAGTACTGTTCTATCCACAAACTTACTTTCCCTTACAGGATATTATAGATGAAGGGCATTTATCTGTTTGTGTATGCCTAAAATATTTCATGTTGTGACCATTTAACAGGGACTTGGTAACAGACTGATCAATTGATGTAATTGAGAATTGCACATTGAAGTTTTCTTTGTGCATGGGTTGTTTTGATTACAGTTGTGTTGGAAATCCAGCACTGAGATTATTCTGTAAAGTTAAGGTGATTGGGTGCTTATTAAGCAATTGGTTTGTGGGTGCTGTAGTGTTGCTGGATTACAAGTCTTTATTTTTTGATTGCTCTGAAGTTGACTAGTTTCCTTTACTTTTCTTTATTGGATATGGTAAGATTGCCACTAATCAATAATTTGGACAAAAAAAAAAAAAAAAAAAAAGAACAAAGAAAATAATAATAAAACATAAATAAATATTTAAAAATTTAAAATTTAAAAATAAAAATAGGAGGGAAAGACAAGCTACATAGCTTAAAGTATTTTTTTGGTTTACAAATTAATTAGTTAAAAATAATAATACAAAAAAAAATCACAATAAAGGAATATAAAAGAGTTGTTACAATGCGGAAAAAGGACATCAAAACTATGAAAGTAATTACTCCTGTTGATGTAGTACAAAATAGTAACCCTTTAGTTAATGGTATTGCAAGGTTATCTGGAAAATGGAATAAATGTTGGCCTGACATTGAATAACCATGGCCAGTGGAAGGGACTCTTAACCCAGACGTAATTAAAATAATGCAAGTGCTTGTGTCCACATATAAGGCAGATCAAAAGAAGGGGAAAAAAGGGGAACAGTGTAAAGAAAAGAGACAAAGAGAGCTGGGTGTTCTTAAGTTGTTTGAAAATGAGGGACAAAAACTGATCAAAGATACAAAAGATAAAAGAGACAGAGGTATAGAGAAAATGGCAAAAGAGGCGAAGGTAACAGAAAAACTAATGGCAGAAGTCAATACACCATTCTCACATAAGGATTCAGCAAAAAGACCCCCACCTTACGAGGAAGAAGTAGAGTTTAAGGACGTTTATCCTCAGCTTCCAGTGATCATTCAGGAGGGTGATTATTGCATCAGATATGAAGATGAACGAATAATAGAGCAAGGACAAGCAGAAACGACCATAAAGATGAATCCAAACTCCAAAAGTAAGAAGAAAACGACATGTCTGGAAACTAAGGGTAGACTGAGGTTCAGGAGGATGGAATTTGAAGATGATGATGATGATCAGAGTGATTCAGAAGAGATCATGGGTGGATATGACCCTGTGATCAGACGGAGGTTGGCCAGAGCGGAAAGAAGGGGTGATGGAAGTTGGAAGAAGAAGGATACAGAGATTCGACCTCTGATGAAAGTGAAGATGGAGACAGCGATGAAGATTTGGAGATTAAAGGTGCTTCATGTTCAAGAGATTTTATCCTGCAATGACTAGCACAGAATAAATAGAAAGAGATATCGGATCGTCATATCATGCTTCGAATGTGTCGAATAATTTAGAAGAAGTAAGAGAATTGGAAGAACAACTCAAGAAGCTGAAGATACAGAAGGAAAAACTGCTGAAAAAAAGGATCCCAAAATTGGAGAGGAGGTATACATTGCGCCAAGAAAAGGGAGCACAAGTAAGAAGATGATGCCAGTGATAATTCGAGGACAGAACCTGGAGTATAAGCCTTTGCAGAATACCGATATGTCAGATATACTTGAGAAGCTGCCACTCTTCAAGATGGAGCATATCCTTGGATTTCAAAGTTGGAAGAAATTACGGTGGGAACACAGTCTGCCATAGGAGACATTAAGAGACTTTTGGCTAATCTCCTTGGGATTCCAGGTATGGAGGAAATTTTTCAGAGAGCTGGACTTAATCGATATGTGGAGACTGTGAATGATCCTGAGTTGTTAGCTGCAAGTAGAAATCGGCTGTGGAGAGCACCGAAAGATACGCTTCAACAAATGTGCATCCTGACAACATTCTGATTGACCCACTAGGACAACAAGAAAATCCGAGAGCCTATTTGTCAAGAGCTCATCAAGTGTGGAGAAATATTACCGGAAATGATCCAGATGTGAGTCAAATGGAGCAGTCAATTTTGCGAGCTAAACTGCAGATGGGGCTGCCCTCACCAGTAAGGAGCAAACTGGCAGAGGTGGTTGGACTTGGAAGCATGGCAAAAGGTATCTATACAGATCATATACACCATCAAGTGGATCTATACAGGAAAAAGGAACACAACCAGAAAGAACAGGACCAAGAAACTCTCAGAAAACTCAATCAAATACAACTGGTGGAGAATAAGAAGACGGAGAAGAAACAGGCTTTAGTTATGCAGAATCAGTGTTCACCAAATCAACAATCACTGCCACAGCTTCAACCGAACCAGGTCCAACCGCAATTGTCCCAGCCACCACTAGTGGGACCAGTTGTTTCATATCCACAGCCAGTTTCCGGACAGACACATAATTGGAGAGGAAGAGGACGAGAAGGTTTAGGAAGAGGAAGAGGAGGAAGATTTAATCCATACTTCCAGCAATCTTCAGAAGTGTGTTATAATTGTGGACAGGTTGGTCACTTTGCCCGTGAGTGTAATGGGCCAGGAGGAAACACCAGAGGAAATTTCAGAGGAAGATACAGGGGCCAGTCAAGATCATTTGGAGGACTGGTAAACCCTTATAGGGGCCCGGAGCCAGGATTCTAGAGGTGCCCAGAAGATCCGAAAGGGGGGTGTCAGCTGGTAGCATCAGGACCGGAAAAAGATCCAACAATTGAGGTGAAAGTAAACAACCGACCATTGAAAGTGATGGCGGATAGCGGAGCTGCTTTCACCTGTGTTCGGCCTGAAGATGCTACACATCTTCCTATGTCCAATCAACTGATTCGGACAATCGGATTTGAGGGAGTGAAACAGTTGATTCCTCTTACGGAACCAATTGAGCTCTGCTATAAAAATCAGACAACTACAATACCCATACTGGTATCGGAACATACACCTATTGCATTGTTGGGAAGAGATGCATTGTGTAGATTGAATTGTACAATAAAATGTACGCCAGACGGCTGTCTGGTAGAAGTGCCAAAAGAAAAGGTTTACCAATTGTTGATGACGACAGAGATTGACTCTTCTTCAGTATTTTGGATTGAAATCTCAGTGCAGATTTTTTGAAGCCGGCTAAGATATGGGAGAAATTCATTGGGCAAACATGCCAGATCCGAGGGCTCCGGAATATCCATTTCATTGTACGCTCAAGTATTTTAAGAATGCTGCCCAATCGAACTCAGAGGAATGGTTGAGTCTTCAACCAAAGAAAGTTCAACTCAGCTCATGTTGCATAATTTTAGGACCACAAGGAGCAGCTATGAAGATAAACACAGACGATTATCTGGATAAAGAATTTAAGATTGAGAAGAGTGTGCCACATGTGACCTTGTTGGTTTCTGAAGACTATGAGCAGAAGCATATAGGAGAAATGATGACAGAAGCAGAGAAAGCTGTTTTTGTACCAATGAAAGAGAATTTGGCGATTTGGAGGAGTGAAGATCAGCGATTTCTCAAAATCATGATTTCGGCTCAAGGACAAGGACAGCCACAAGCTGTACGGATGACACATGAATCCATTTGATAAGACTTATCGTGTGGTTCATGATTTGAGGGCGGTGAATGAGGTAGTGACTGATTTTCCAGCAGAAGTGCCAGACCCGCATACCTTGTTAGCCCAAATTCCTCCTGATGCGACACATTTCACGGTGTTAGACTTATGTGGTGCATTTTTTAGTGTTCCACTTAGTGTAGAAAGTCAGGGTTTATTTGGGTTCACATATAATGGACAGTTCTATGAGTACAGGAGATTACCACAGGGGTTCAAGCATAGCCCTCACATTTTCAATAAAGTACTGAAGGACGATTTGGTAGGGATAGATCAGATATTGCAAAGCACTGTCATTCAGTACGTGGGTTATATAATTATCTGTTCACAGAATGAGGAAACGTCACAAAGACTCAATTAAATTGCTACAGGTATTGGCAGAAAATGGGCGTAAGGTTTCACAGAAAAAGTTGCAATATTGCCAGGAGAAGGTTGTTTATTTGGGTCAGAAAATAACGCATGGACACAGAAGCATTTCTGACAGTCAATTGGAAGCTATTCGTAAGGCTCCGAAGCCTAGAACTGTCAGAAAGATGATGACATTTCTTGGTATTGCTGGTTATTCTTCAGCCTGGGTTGAGGGCTATGCTAGTTTGACGGGATCTTTGAGAGCTATGGTTAAGGATACTGGGAATGGTCAACTCCATAGCAATCTTTCCTGGACACAGGAAGGCCTTGTAGCATTTGAAACGATCAAACAGAGGTTACAAGAGGCACCAGCACTCACACTACCAGACTACTCTAAGAATGTATTGCTATATGTGTCTACTTCTACTGGAGGTAAATATGCATGTGCAGTTCTTTGTCAGCCGACAGGTACAGGGACCAATCCTCAACCTATTTCCTACTACTCTACTGCCTATTCAGAAGTAGAACTAGGGCTACCGCTGTGCTACAGAGCAATGGTGGGAGGATATTTAATGTATGACAAAGCATCATCTGTTACAATGGGTTACCCAGTAACAATTCTTACCCATCATAGTCTCAGAAATCTTCTGAACTATGGAAAATATACATGGACTATGCCTAGGCTCAAAGACTATCATAGGCTCTTAGAGCAGGAAGATGTCACCCTAGTGAGGTGTGATACGGTGAATCCAGCCGAGAATTTGCCAACTTCAGAGGATGGTGAGCCACATGATTGTGTTCAAGAAGCAGAGAAATACTCGAGGCTTAGATCAGATTTGCAAGCCCTTCCATTACGTGAGGCAGACCTGGAGTATTGGACGGATGGGTCTTGTTATCGTGTGGGAGATAAATTGTGTGCTGGCTATGCAGTAGTTAAAGCCCAAGGAACTGGATTTGTTGTTGAAAAGGCTGAAGTAATACCACAGCCTGCGTCCGCACAACTTGCTGAACTTGTGGGGCTAACAGAAGCGTGTTTGTTAGCAGAAGGAAAGCGAGTGACGATATATACTGATTCTGCATATGCACATAGTGTACAGTGGGGAAAAAAGTATTTAGTCAGCCACCAATTGTGCAAGTTCTCCCACTTAAAAAGATGAGAGAGGCCTGTAATTTTCATCATAGGTACACGTCAACTATGACAGACAAATTGAGAAACAAAAATCCAGAAAATCACATTGTAGGATTTTTAATGAATTTCTTTGCAAATTATGGTGGAAAATAAGTATTTGGTCACCTACAAACAAGCAAGATTTCTGGCTCTTACAGACCTGTAACTTCTTCTTCAAGAGGCTCCTCTGTCCTCCACTCGTTACCTGTATTAATGGCACCTGTTTGAACTTGTTATCAGTATAAAAGACACCTGTCCACAACCTCAAACAGTCACACTCCAAACTCCACTATGGCCAAGACCAAAGAGCTGTCAAAGGACACCAGAAACAAAATTGTAGACCTGCACCAGGCTGGGAAGACTGAATCTACAATAGGTAAGCAGCTTGGTTTGAAGAAATCAACTGTGGGAGCAATTATTAGGAAATGGAAGACATACAAGACCACTGATAATCTCCCTCGATCTGGGGCTCCACGCAAGATCTCACCCCATGGGGTCAAAATGATCACAAGAACGGTGAGCAAAAATCCCAGAACCACATGGGGGGACCTAGTGAATGACCTGCAGAGAGCTGGGACCAAAGTAACAAAGCCTACCATCAGTAACACACTACGCCACCAGGGACTCAAATCCTGCAGTGCAGACGTGTCCCCCTGCTTAAGCCAGTACATGTCCAGGCCCGTCTGAAGTTTGCTAGAGTGCATTTGGATGATCCAGAAGAGGATTGGGAGAATGTCATATGTCATATGGTCAGATGAAACCAAAATAGAACTTGTCGTGTTTGGAGGACAAAGAATGCTGAGTTGCATCCAAAGAACACCATACCTACTGTGAAGCATGGGGGTGGAAACATCATGCTTTGGGGCTGTTTTTCTGCAAAGGGACCAGGACGACTGATCCGTGTAAAGGAAAAAATGAATGGGGCCATGTATCGTGAGATTTTGAGTGAAAACCTCCTTCCATCAGCAAGGGCATTGAAGATGAAACGTGGCTGGGTCTTTCAGCATGACAATGACCCAAACACACCGCCCGGGCAACAAAGGAGTGGCTTCGTAGAAGAAGCATTTCAAGGTCCTGGAGTGGCCTAGCCAGTCTCAGATCTCAACCCCATAGAAAATCTTTGAGGGAGTTGAAAGTCCGTGTTGCCCAGCGACAGCCCCAAAACATCACTGCTCTAGAGGAGATCTGCATGGGAGGAATGGGCCAAAATACCAGCAACAGTGTGTGAAAACCTTGTGAAGACTTACAGAAAACGTTTGACCTGTGTCATTGCCAACAAAGGGTATATAACAAAGTATTGAGAAACTTTTGTTATTGACCAAATACTTATTTTCCACCATAATTTGCAAATAAATTCATAAAAAATCCTACAATGTGATTTTCTGGATTTTTTTCCCTCATTTTGTCTGTCATAGTTGACGTGTACCTATGATGAAAATTACAGGCCTCTCTCATCTTTTTAAGTGGGAGAACTTGCACAATTGGTGGCTGACTAAATACTTTTTTCCCCCACTGTATGTCATTTGTTTGGAGCAGTGTGGAAAGGTTGAGAGTTTAAGAAAACGGATGGTTCTCCGATACAACATCATGCGCAAATAATGAAACTGTTGCATGCTATGATGAAGCCTAAAGAGATAGCGATAGCTAAGTGTGCAGCTCATAAAACAGATGTGTCAAAAGTCACACAAGGGAACAAAGCTGCTGATGAAGCTGCAAAAGCCGTCACAGGAGCGGACAAATTGGGCAAGGTTTTTCTGGTCACTCATGGAGTGGACTTGGAAGACAAAATTATGCTTAAGGATGTGATTTTGATGCAGGAAGCTGCTTCTACGATTGACAAACAGTTATGGCTAGACCGAGGTGCAGTCAAAGATGCTACGGGTCTTTGGAGAAACCATGAGGGGTTGATCGTAGCGCCTCTAGACCTCTTAGGTCTGATGATTCAGGAAGCACATGGGTTAGCTCATGTTGCAAGGGGGGAGGTTAGGAGAAAGATCACAAAGGAGTATGGTTTTTGGGCACCATATTTGCTTGAACAGGTTGACTATGTCATAGGCAGGTGCACAATCTGTCTGAAAAATGTTCGCAGGGGTGTGACTGTTCTTCCTGGTCACATTCCAACACCGAGAGGTCCTATGCGTGAGTTGGTTATTGACTTTGTTGATATGATAAAACCAGTTGAAGGGAAAAGATACATGCTGGTGGTTGTGGATAGATTTTCACGATGGCTGGAGGCATGTCCAACCAAGCGAAAAGACGCTCAGGCGGTTGCCAAGTTCTTGTGTAAAGAAGTCATAAGCAGGTGGGGATTTCCCGATCGAATATCCTCAGATAATGGGAAAGAATTTGTGGATAAATCAGTGAAATTGATTTTTCAAAAATTGGGAAAAAAGTCAGACCAAAACGTTACGAAAACTAGGGTTGAAGTAACTCTAGGAAATTTTGAAAATCTGATTGTGCGATAATTTTCACATTTCTTTGCATATTGTTGTGATGTTTAGTGTTTTCTTATGAATCAAAGGGGGGCCATGGTATGTGATTAACTCCTGAGTGGCGCAGTGGTCTAAGGCACTGCATCGCAGTGCTAACTGTGCCACTAGAGATCCTGGTTCGAATCCAGGCTCTGTCGCAGCCGGCCGCGACCGGGAGACTCATGGGGCGGCGCACAATTGGCCCAGCGTCGTCCAGGGTAGGGGAGGGAATGGCCGGCAGGGATGTAGCTCAGTTGATAAAGAATGGCGTTTGCAACGCCAAGGTTGTGGGTTCGATTCCCACGGGGGGCCAGTATAAAAAAAAAATATATATATATATGTATTCACTAACTGTAAGTCGCTCTGGATAAGAGCGTCTGCTAAATGACGTAAATGTAAATTAATTTTTATATATCATTTATACATTATTTTTGATATTGATGTTTTAATTTTCATGTGTTGCTTTGCAAAATATACTGGTTGGTGTTTTCTTTTCTTCCAGAAGCATATGGGGAATGTGTAGAGTGGGATTCAAATACTCAAACATGGACAATATGAATGGACTGGAGGAAGTTGAACAAGGACGGTGTGGAAATGTTCAGATTCCATCATCGACGTTGCATTGAAAGTCGACACTGCTGAGGAGCTGCAGTGTAGTGGACTACATTCATCCTCCCCTCAATACGGTGCAGTCGTCCTGTCCCCTTTGCAGAAAAGCATCCCCAAAGAATGATGTTTCCACCTCCATGCTTCACGGTTGGGATGGTGTTCTTGGGGTTGTACTCATCCTTCTTCTTCCTCCAAACACGGCAAGTGGAGTTTAGACCAAAAAGCTATATTTTTGTCTCATCAGACCACATGACTTTCTCCCATTCCTCCTCTGGATCATCCAGATGGTCATTGGCAAACTTCAGACGGGCCTGGACATGCGCTGGCTTGCAGGGGGACCTTTGCGTACGCTGCAGGATTTTAATCCATGACGGCGTAGTGTGTTACTAATGGTTTTCTTGAGACTGTGGTCCCAGCTCTCTTCAGGTCATTGACCAGGTCCTGCCGTGTAGTTCTGGGCTGATCCTCACCTTCCTCATGATCATTGATGCCCCACGAGGTGAGATCTTGCATGGAGCCCCAGACCGAGGGTGATTGACCGTCATCTTGAACTTCTTCCATTTTCTAATAATTGCGCCAACAGTTGTTGCCTTCTCACCAAGCTGCTTGCCTATTGTCCTGTAGCCCATCCCAGCCTTGTGCAGGTCTACCATTTTATCCCTGATGTCCTTACACAGCTCTCTGGTCTTGGCCATTGTGGAGAGGTTGAGTCTGTTTGATTGAGTGTGTGGACAGGTGTCTTTTATACAGGTAACAAGTTCAAACAGGTGCAGTTAATACAGGTAATGAGTGGAGAACAGGAGGGCTTCTAAAGAAAAACTAACAGGTCTGTGAGAGCCGGAATTCTACTGGTTGGTAGGTGATCAAATACTTATGTCATGCAATAAAATGCAAATTCATTATTTAAAAATCATACAATGTGATTTTCTGGATTTTTGTTTTAGATTCCGTCTCTCACAGTTGAAGTGTACCTATGATAAAAATTACAGACCTCTACATGCTTTGTAAGTAGGAAAACCTGCAAATTCGGCAGTGTATCAAATACTTGTTCTCCCCACTGTATATACATATTTGCATGTGTAATACATAATTGTGTCATATTCTTTCTGTATTAATTTTTTGAAGAATTATGTTTTCTGTTGTTGCGTACATGTGGGGACCTCAGATGTTTAGTTTTTTTCTTTGACGCTTAGGGATATTGGGTCTAGGCAGGGACAGAGAGAATCCACAGGAGGGTCCGATGGGTTGACCAGCCTGAATGTGGACGGGTTTTTGATGGTATTTTGTTTTCTGAGGCTTTCATGTGTGTTCGATTGCACCATAGCTTAAAATGCATTGATAAAGATTTATAAATTGATCTGGAGTACTTAGGTGGTTGCCTGAGGCAGAGGGGCCGTGAGAGAATTTTACTGTCTTGATTGATTGATGGATATTTGGAAAGAAAGCTGCCAGACAGGTTTTTCGCTCTTACACTCCATAAAAATTTGTTCACACTCCATAAACTTGGTTTTATTGCTAAAAGTTACACAAGAAGCCTGATGTAATAAAAATTGTTATTTGTCATAATCCTATTCTTTTTGTTTTCGAGACTTAATTAGTCTCGAAGGGGGGAAATATGTAGAATCTGAGGTTTTCATATTGTTGGTTAAATGAACTCTACTTTGATTTGCTGAAACATCTGGACAGTATTTCTATAGTGGACATTGGGATATGTGGAGGCCAGGGATTGGTCTATTCAAAACACGCAATCTTATGTTACATGAAGCATAGGATATATACCATGTTTGAACAAAGGAAGGGGAGAGTGATCATATTTGAGATTGGGTTTGTTGCTCTCCAGATTCTGCAGAAGTCTGTAAATTGATGCTGAAATCTTTGATATAATAAACCATTAGAATCAAGTACAGTGTCAGCGGATTTCTTATCAACACATTATCGCAGCATTGTTCGGCCACCACAACCTGTTTAAAGGTCTTGCTCACATCGGCTACGGAGAGCATGATCACATAGTCGTCCAGAACAGCTGGTGCTCTCATGCATGCTTCAGTGTTGCTTGCCTCAAAGCGAGCATAAAAGGCATTTAGCTCGTCTGGTAGGCTCGCGTCACTGGGCAGCTCGCGGCTGGGTTTCCCTTTGTAGTCTGTAATAGTTTGCAAGCCCTGCCACATCCGATGCGCGTTAGAGCCAGTGTAGTAGGATTCAATCTTAGTCCTGTATTGACGCTTTGCCTGTTTGATGGTTCGTCTGAGGGCATAGCGGGATTTCTTATAAGCGTCCGGATTAGTTTCCCGCTCCTTGAAAGCAGCAGCTCTAGCCTTTAGCTCGGTGCGGATGTTGCCTGTAATCCATGGCTTCTGGTTGGGATATGTACGCATGGTCACTGTGGGGACGACGTTGTCGATGCACTTATTGATGAAGCCGGTGACTGAGGTGGTATACTCCTCAATGCCATTGGATGAATCCCGGAACATATTCCAGTCTATGATAGCAAAACAGTCCTGTAGCATCCGCATCATCTGACCACTTCCGTATTGAGCGAGTCACTGGTGCTTCCTGCTTCAGTTTTTGCTTGTAAGCAGGAATCAGGAGGATAGAATTATGGTCAGATTTGCCAAAGGGAGGGCGAGGGAGAGCTTTGTACGCGTCTCTGTGTGTGGAGCAAAGGTGGTCTAAAGATTTTTTTCCTCTGGTTGCACATGTGACATGCTGGTAGAAATGAGGTAAAACTGATTTAAATTTGCCTGCATTAAAGTGTTCGGCCACTAGGAGCGCCGCCTCTGGATGAGCGTTTTCCTGTTTGCTTCTGGCCTTATACAGCTCATTGAGTGCGGTCTTAGTGCCAGTTTGTGGTGGTAAATAAACGGCTATGAATAATATAGATGAGAACTCTCTTGGTAGATAGTGTGGTCTACAGCTTAACATGAGGTACTCTACCTCAGGCGAGCAATACCTCGAGACTTCCTTAATATTAGACATCGCGCACCAGCTGTTATTGACAAATAGACACACACCCCCACCCCTCGTCTTACCAGACGTAGCAGTTCTGTCCTGCCGATGCACTGAAAACCCAGCCAGCTCTATATTATCTGTGTCGTCGTTCAGCCACGACTCGGTGAAACATAAGATAATACAGTTTTTAATGTCCCGTTGGTAGGATAATCTCGAACGGAGATCAGCCAGTTTATTCTCCAGTGATTGCACGTCGGCCAATAGAACGGATGGTAGAGGCGGGTTACCCACTCGCTGATGAATTCTCACAAGGCACCCTGATCTCCGCCCCCTTGTATTTCCGTATTTTCTTCACGCGAATGACGGGGATTTGGGCCTGGTCTCGGGGAAGCAGTATATCCTTTGCGTCGGACTCATTAAATAAAAAATATTTGTCCAGTTCGAGGTGAGTAATCGCTGTTCTGATATCCAGAAGCTATTTTTGGTCATAAGAGATGGTAGTAGCAACATTATGTACAAAATAAGTTACAAACAATGCGAAAAAATTAACAAAATTGCACAGTTGGTTAGGAGCCCGTAAAACGGCAGCCGCACTCCACACGCAGCCATCGCCTCCGGCGCCATTATCCACCTCCCCACCACCACCAGCTATAATAACCATAAGGCCTGTCATATAAACTACTGGAACAAAGACTTAAAAGGAACTGATATTGGCACAAGAAGGAGGGAATGTTGGAACATAACTAACGTAATTATGGTTTACAAAAATGTTTAATCCAGTATAAACTAATGTATAGAACTGATTATACAAGAGACAAAATTCACAAATTCTACAGCACAATGGCAGAGTCATGTCTTGTGTGTAAAACTAACAATGACTCAATAATCCATGACTTCTGGGAACGCTATAAAGTCCAAAAGTTGTGGGCGGAGTTAGAAAGTTGGCTGTCAGAAGTATTACAATGTAAACGTACTTTTAATCCGTCTGTCTGCATATTTCAAGACATGGCATATGAGGGTGCAGTGAGATACCCTATGGGTTGGACGATACTTTTCTCGTCAATCATCTGAAAAAACATATACTTAAAAGCTGGAAATCAACCAATCGTTAACTCAATGGAAAGGTCAAATGCTTTATTATCTAAATGTTGAAAGTGCGTGGGTGACGGAGAGACATTTTTTTTTGCAGTTTGAGGCCATGTGGCAGAGAGTGATGCGGGTGCTGGAGATGGGGGTGTGATCAGGTGGGTCTGGGCAGGGGAGATGTTGTGGATGTTTGTGTGCGTCTGTATGTTGTCGTTTGTATGTGTATGTTTTGTGTGGTATAAAAATGATTATTTTTAAAAAGCCTACCAAAATGTTGGAAATTATAAGCAGAAACATAGGCCTATCTAAAAGGCCTGTCAAAAGACCGCTCCTCCATCTCTGACTGTACATCCTACATCAGGTCAGGGTCGGCTGCGACCCTCAGATTTTCACTTTATCACATATAGTTGGGCGGTTGTGGATGGGTTATTAGCAATTCCGGACGGGTGTGGGTGAAAAAACAGCTGACCCGCGCATCACTAGTATGTGTCTGTAATGTAGTCAGCCTGGAACGTGGCCTCTGGCTCCGGAGTCAGGGGAGGCTAGATGTGGCAGCATCTGTAATGTAGTCAACCTGGAACGCGGCCTCTGGCTCCAGAGTCAGGGGAGGCTAGATGTGGCAGCATCTGTAATGTAGTCAGCCTGGAACGCATCCTCTGGCTCCAGAGTCAGGGGAGGCTAGATGTGGCAGCATCTGTAATGTAGTCAGCCTGGAACGCGGCCTCTGGCTCCAGAGTCAGGGGAGGCTAGATGTGGCAGCATCTGTAATGTAGTCAGCCTGGAACGCGGCCTCTGGCTCCAGAGTCAGGGGAGGCTAGATGTGGCAGCATCTGTAATGTAGTCAGCCTGGAACGCATCCTCTGGCTCCAGAGTCAGGGGAGGCTCTTTGATGTTATCAGCACGATGTGTCGTAATAAAGGGTGTTTTTGCATTTTGGTGTACACTGTTAGTTCTTCTCTGTCTCTGTCTCACTCAAACACACCCACAGCCCCCAAGCACTGACCCTTAGCTTTAAAACCGTTCGTATTCCAAATCTAAACAGTGAGAGGTCTCAACCCCCCCAAGAAAAAAAAAAGAGTTGGAGAGAACCAATCAATGAGCCCGTAAAACACCTATCCAGGCGTTGTAAGATCTGGCAATGGAGTCTCAGGGTAATGTTTAATTCCGTTTTGAAACAAGTGCAAGCTTTGCATCAGGGGCAAAGAAAGTAATTTACTTTTATTATTATTATTATTATTATTATTATTATTAGGGACTTTTACAAAGTTATTTGTGATTAGTGTCTATATAGCTTCACCCCTCAGAAAATGGAGGGGATTTCTATTTCCATTCACCCCCGTACCAGAGCTAGGTTGCATCCCAAATGGCACCCTATTCCCTACATAGTGCACTACTTTTCACCAGAGCCCTATGGGTATGGGTAGTGCACTATGTAGGGAATAGGGTGCCATTTAGGACACACTTGTAGCCCTTGTCTACATCAATCCCTCCTCCCAAATCAATGTGGTGAACCACTTTGAGTGGGGCCACCATTTCTCCACGGCACGGCAAAACCTTTCATGGTTTATTACAAACGTAAATGAGCCATGTCTAAACTTCAGTCACATTTTATACGAACTACCGCTTTAAAAAGCACTAATAAGCACTACATATATGCTTCACAGTTAGTGCATGGGCTGACCAAAGTCACACTGCATGAGCGTGATCTGAAGGGTCATTATACAGTATGTGGTGCTGTGTCATAATTCTTTAGCTCAATATGATCACAATGGATGAAAAACCATATGGAGTAAAACAAGCTTAAATGGATTCTGATGGGGTGAAACAGTTTAATTATGCTCCAGGGGTATTTATCAATTACAATCTTCAAAAATCATGAAGTCCAAAAAGGGATGTAGGCTACCAATCCCAGATTGCCCCTTTAAAGTAGAACCTACACTCCTAGAAAAAAAGGGTTTCAAAAGGGTTCTTCGGCTGTCCCCATAGGAGAACCCTTTGAAGAACGCTTTTTGGTTCCAGGTAGAACCCTTTTGGGTCCAGGTAGAACCCGTTTGGGTTTAATGTAGAACCCTTTCCACAGAGGGTTCTACATGGAACTCAAAAGGGTTCTACCTGGAACCAAAAAGGGTTCTTCAAAGCGTTCTCCTATGGGGACAGCCGAAGAACCCTTTTAGGTTCTAGATAGCACCTCTTTCTTCTAAGAGTGTAAACTTCTTTCTAAATTGAATTGACCAGTAACCACATCTAAAGTAGGATTTCTTTCCTCACCTGATTGTGTGAAGACTCTAGTAGACTTGGTTCTTCTGTCTCTTCAGTGGAACTCTCAGGATGCTCTATACGTGTTCTATATGTAATTATATCGGTGGCCAGTCCTCTTCTGGCTGTACCTGGATCAGCTGCTGCAGCTCTTCCCTCAGACACTGGTTCTCCAGGGAGTGTGTGTGTATGTGTGCATGTCTGTGTGTCTGTGTGTGTGTGTGTGTGTCTGTGCATGTCTGTTTGTCTGTGTGTGTGTGTGTGTGTGTGTGTGGTGTGTGTGTGTGTCTGTGCATGTCTGTTTGTCTGTCTGTGTGTGTGTGTGTGTGTGTGTGTGTGTGTATGTGTGTGTGACTGAAACAGAGAATAAGTTATCTGAATGTATCAATAAATGAAATAATGAATGAATGAATGAACCAATGAATGAATGAATGAGACTCATTAGGCAAAATGAGACTCAAAGGCAAAAACGTTCCACTTGCTTGCCAGTCTGTAGTGGAAAACATCTGAACCTGTGGATATATACTTTAATGTGTTGAATCTTCCATCTCACTGAGCTAGAGGTAAGTGCAAGGGTGTCAAGCATGCGGTCCGTGAGCCAAATGTGGCTTACATTTACATTTCAGTCATTTAGCAGACGCTCTTATCCAGAGCGACTTACTGGAGCAATTAGGGTTAAGTGCCTTGCTTAAGGGCACATCGACAGATTTTTCACCTAGTCGGCTCGGGGATTAGAACCAGCGACCTTTCGGTTACTGGCACAACGCTCTTACCCACTAAGCTACCTGCCGCCCACGCTTACGAGACTATTTAATATGGCCCGCCATGATGTCTTAGTAAACTGAAATACAGGCCAAATAAAGGCCAAACACATGCCAAATACAGGCCAAATACAGGCAAATACAGGCAAATACAGGCCAAATATAGGCAAATACAGGCCAAACACAGGCCAAATACAGGCAAATACAGGCCAAATACAGGCAAATACAGGCCAAATACAGACCAAATACAAGCAAATACAGGCCAAATACAGGCCAAATACAGGCCAAACACAGGCCAAATACAGGCAAATACAGGCCAAATACAGGCAAATACAGGCCAAATACAGACCAAATAGAAGCAAATACAGGCCAAATACAGGCCAAATACAGGCCAAATACAGGCAAATACAGGCCAAACACAGGCCAAATACAGGCAAATACAGGCAAATACAGGCCAAATACAGGCCAAATACAGGCAAATACAGGCCCAATACAGGCCAAATATAGGCAAATACAGGCCAAACACAGGCCAAATACAGGCAAATACAGGCCAAATACAGGCAAATACAGGCCAAATACAGACCAAATACAAGCAAATACAGGCCAAATACAGGCCAAATACAGGCAAATACAGGCCAAACACAGGGCAAATACAGGCAAATACAGGCCAAATACAGGCCAAATACAGGCAAATACAGGCCCAATACAGGCCAAATATAGGCAAATACAGGCCAAACACAGGCCAAATATGTAGTACAGGGCCTGGCCCTCGCAGTCTAACAGGGTGAGTAATACACACATATACACACACACACACACACACACAGACACACACACACACACAGACAAACAGACACACACAGACACACACACACACACACAGACACACACACACAGACACATACACACACACACACACACAGACAAACAGACATGCACACATACACACACACTCCCTGGAGAACCAGTGTCTGAGGGAAGAGCTGCAGCAGCTGATCCAGGTACAGCCAGAAGAGGACTGGCCACCGATATAATTACATATAGAACACGTATAGAGCATCCTGAGAGTTCCACTGAAGAGACAGAAGAACCAAGTCTACTAGAGTCTTCACACAATCAGGTGAGGAAAGAAATCCTACTTTAGATGTGGTTACTGGTCAATTCAATTTAGAAAGAAGTTTACACTCTTAGAAGAAAGAGGTGCTATCTAGAACCTAAAAGGGTTCTTCGGCTGTCCCCATAGGACAGGCCTGTATTTGCCTATATTTGGCCTGTATTTGGCCTGTATTTGCCTGTATTTGGCCTGTATTTGGCCTGTATTTGCCTGTATTTGGCCTGTATTTGGCCTGTATTTGCCTGCCACTTACCTCTAGCTCAGTGAGATGGAAGATTCACCACATCCTGTTCAACACATTAAAGTATCTATCCACAGGTTCAGATGTTTTCCACTACAGACTGGCAAGCAAGTGGAACGTTTTTGCCTTTGAGTCTCATTTTGCCTAATGAGTCTCATTCATTCATTCATTGGTTCATTCATTCATTCATTATTTCATTTATTGATACATTCAGATAACTTATTCTCTGTTTCAGTCAATAAAACATGGAATACGATCATGAGATTTGGGCAGTGTCATCCATCCCCAGTGGTTGCTTATTGGCTAAATGTACTGCAGAACAAAGCTCAAATCAGGCCCACAAGAAGAACGGGAGCTGCGTGGTTTAAACGTACATGTTCCTACTATGCTGCCCATCACTGGACACAACAGGTAAAAACATATACACAAGCCCCATTCACTTTGACTGATTGTTAGCTAGTGGAGGCTAAAGTAGGCGTACTCTCACTGGACACAGCAGGTCTGATGAAGCATTAGAGATGTGGTATTCTACTTCCTAAACTCACTTCTAAACATTGTTTTAGGCTGAGGCAATTATTCAGGAATACTGACTCATTAATTATTACTTTATTTTTTTATTTTTGTAGATGTCTCAATCATAAAACAGGATAGTCCCATCACGTTGTACATAATCACACACACCAAGAACAAAAAATAATGCTAAAACCAGATACACACAAAGCTATTATACAGTAAGACAAACCTTCCATAAACAAAATGGATATGTAAGAAATCAAAACATTATATTCATAGCAGGTGATCAGAGATCAGTTAACATTAAATGTATATGGAAATAATATTTAAAAATATATATATATACATCAAAACACATACAATACATCAAATACATACAAATACATCAAAATACATACAAATACATCAAATACATAAAAATACATAGAAATACATAAAAATACATACAAATACATTAAATACATAAAAATACATAAAAATACATACAAATACATCAAATACATCATAATATGCAATACACATTTGATCAAATATTTAACAGTTGGCCCTCTTTACTTTTCTCAAGAATAAAATGTTAATTAAAATAATAAAAATGCAAAAGTTTTACTAAACAATTGTAAGGTTGATATAGAATTTTAACAATAGTTATTTTTTTTGCTCGTTCAACTCACTTATTTTTTTTAAACGTCTGTTAAGCATTAACATTGTCAATGCAAGCAAGACAATTCTAACTAACTTATTATTATCAACGTTAGCTAGCTTAGCCATCTAGCTAAAATCTAGCTAAACTCATTGGTTGAAGAGTTGTTCTGACTTCAAATGCACTCAAATGCATTATTGTTATAACTCACTAACTGGGAGCTAACATTATATTACTATATATTACATTATAGTATAATATATGATTATTACATTACTAAATAGTTCCTATCCCAACTATCCCCCCCAAAAACATAAAACTCAGCCTGTTTAATTGACAGATGTGATGACCAATGGGGCTGAGTTTTTACCACCATCATTATGGCCTGGATTGAAGTATGGATAGAGTTTCTCAGTGAAGGTCTGACTGGAGAAGGAGTAGATCAGAGACCTGGCCTCCACATCATATAAGGAGACCTGACCCTCCTCATAATTCACAAACACCCCCACCTTCTGGGGCTTCTGACTGAGAGAGAGGGGGCCAGTGAGGCTGGCAAGAGTCCTGTACTCTCCATTCCTCAGCCACACAGTCCAGTATCCATTACCAGAATTCAGTTAAATCTGCCCCTTCCTGTTGATGGACTCTCTGACCACTCCTAAAACCCACCTAGTCTTCCCCTTCACCTGCACCTCATAGTAGAATCTCCTTGAGGAGAAGCCCTCCTTTCCCAGGACATACAGTAGATAGTCAAACCACTCTGGGTTGTCAGGGAGATTCTGATGGGTGTCTCCAAGTCTCACTTGTTTCCCATCTTCAGACAGAATGAGGTTGGGATGTGCTGTATCAGGGTCCAGAGTCACATCCACTGTGGAGGATTTAAAAAAATAAAATATAATAAAAAGTGACCAACTTAATATACAGTGGGGGAAAAAAGTATTTAGTCAGCCACCAAATTGTGCAAGTTCTTCCACTTAAAAAGATGAGAGAGGCCTGTAATTTTCAAACTGTCAACTATGACAGACAAATTGAGATTTTTTCTCTCCAGAAAATCACATTGTAGGATTTTAAATGAATTTATTTGCAAATTATGGTGGAAAATAAGTATTTGGTCACCTACAAACAAGCAAGATTTCTGGCTCTCACAGACCTTTAACTTCTTCTTTAAGAGGCTCCTCTGTCCTCCACTCGTTACCTGTATTAATGGCACCTGTTTGAACTTATTATCAGTATAAAAGACACCTGTCCAAGCAACCTCAAACAGTCACACTCCAAACTCCACTATGGCTAAGACCAAAGAGCTACCAAAGGACACCAGAAACAAAATTGTAGACTGCACCAGCTGGGAAGACTGAATCTCAATAGGTAAGCAGCTTGGTTTGAAGAAATCAACTGTGGAGCAATTATTAGGAAATGGAAGACATACAAGACCACTGATAATCTCCCCCGATCTGGGCTCCACGCAAGATCTCACCCCAAGGGGTCAAAATGATCACAAGAATGGTGAGCAAAAAATCCCAGAACCACACAGGGGGACCTAGTGAATGACCAGCAGAGAGCTGGGACCAAAGCAACAAAGCCTTACCATCAGTAACATCCACTACGCCCGCTCAGGGACGCAAATCCTGCAGTGCCAGACGCGGTCCTGCTTAAGCCAGTACATGTCCAGGCCCGTCTGAAGTTTGCTAGAGTGCATTTGGATGATCCAGAAGAGGATTGGGGAGAATGTCATATGGTCAGATGAAACCAAAATAGAACTTTTGGTAAAAACTCAACTCAATCGTGGTTGGAGGACAAAGAATGCTGAGTTGCATCCAAAGAACACCATACCTACTGTGAAGCATGGGGGTGGAAACATCATGCTTTGGGGCTGTTTTTTCTGCAAAGGGACCAGGACTAATGATCCGTGTAAAGGAAAGAATGAATGGGGCTATGTATCGTGGAGATTTTGAGTGAAAAACCTCCTTCCATCAGCAAGGGCATTGAAGATGAAACGGGCTGGGTTTTCTGTAATGACAATGATCCCAAACACACATGCCCGGACAATCGCAGGAGTGGCTTCGTAAGAAGCATTTCAAGGTCCTACGGAGAGGCCTAGAGGCAGTCTCCAGATCTCAACCCCATAGAAAATCTTTGGAGGGAGTTGAAAGTCCATGTTGCCCAGCGACAGCTCCAAAACATCACTGCTCTAGAGGAGATCTGCATGGAGCAATGGGCCAAAAATACCAGCAACAGTGTGTGGAAACCTCGTGAAGACTACAGAAAACGTTTGACCTGTGTCATTGCTAACAAAGGGTATATAACAAAGCATTGAGAAACTTTTGTTATTGACCAAATACTTATTTTCCGCCATAATTTGCTAAATAAATTCATTAAAAAATCCTACAATGTGATTTTCTGGATATCTTTTTTTTTCTCATTTTGTCTGTCATAGCTGACGTGGTACCTATGATGAAATTCTACAGGCCTCTCTCATCTTTTTTTAAGTGGGAGAACTTGTACACATTGGTGGCTGACTAAATACTTTTTTCTACCACTGTAAGTGCTACGGGTCGGTAGTCATT
>NW_025537896.1:0-25916 GCF_020615455.1 Coregonus clupeaformis | reverse complement strand
GATTTGTGTGTATTTGTCATTTCAGTCGAAGGTAACAATACGTAGTCAGAGGAATATGATGACTTTTTTAATGTAAACAACCACAAAAAACAACAAATGACGAGATATTGAAGTCCTCTGTGCAAACACTGACAGAAACATGAACACCTCAGGAACAAAAACCACAAACACAAAGTGAAACCACACATTTAGTTGAGGCTCCCAATCAGAGATAATTGTTTAGGCGAAGCTGACACTTTCATTACCTCGATTAAGTCCAGTAGTTACTAACACATGCTATACCAAAACCCAACTATAGAAATAATACACAACCAGGAAATCCCAACATGAAATACACCCAAGCCAAAAAATAAACAACCCTGGCTCCACGAAATCAGAGTCCCTGGAGCCAGAGGTTGTCTCACTTCCTCCCTAGTGCGAACTCCGGGCGCACACCAGCATACAGTCTAGGGGAGGGTCTGAGTGGGGGCGTCTGTCTATGGTGGCTCAGGCACTGGGAACGTCCCTACACCCACCATAGTCACTACCGGCTTGTGTACCCTCCTCACACAGCCCCACCCCCCCAACTAAACCCCCACAGATTAAGGAGCGCACTGGACTAAGAGGCATCACCAGACTCAGGGGCCTTGCCCTCGGGACTAGGGCAGCACCCGGACTAAGGGGGCAGCACCCCGGGCTAAGGGCACACGGGCCTAAGCCAGCACCGGGCTGGGGGGCAGCACCGGACTAAGGGCAGCACCGGACTGAATGAAGCGGATCCTCACATGGCTGCTCTGGCGGATCCTGGCTGGAACTTGATGCTCTGGCGGATCCTTGCTGGACGGCTCTGGCGGACTCTGGCTCTGGCGGAAGGCTCTGGCTGATCTGTCTGGCGGAAGTCTCCGGCACAGTCTGACAAGGCTCTGGCTGATCCTGTCTGCATGGAAGTGCTCCTAGCGCTCCTGTCAAGCGAGCGGCTCAGCGCTCCGGTCATGGCGGACGGCTCTGAAGGCTCTTGCGGCAGACGGCGTGCTTTGCCAGGTTCAGTACGAGACGTGGCGGCTTTAGCGCCGTTGGGCAGACGGGCGTTGGGCACCCAGCAGACGGGCGTTCAGCGCCGTTGGGCCGACGGGCAGTCAGGTGCGGGTGGCAGACGGAGCAGCTGCGCGTTGAGCAGACGGGGCGTTCAGACGCCTAGGGCAGACGGGCAGTTCCAAGCTGCCCTTACGGGCAGACGGCAGACTCTGGCCGTCTGAGCTTAGGCCTGGCGCGTAGGGGAAGGGACCGGCTGAGGACACGCATCCTCAGGGCTCAGGTGCGGGAGAAGGAACAGGCCAGACTGGGCTGACGACGCACCCCGTATGGTTGCAGTGCAGTGTGAGCAGAACAGCGGGCAAGGCTGTCGACGCACACCGTAGGTTCTGTGCGTGGCAAGAGGGAACAGGCGGGCAGGTCAGCTAGACACACACGTATCGCGGTGCGTGGAGCAGGAACAGGCCGGGCAGGGGCGTCGACGCATACCGTATCCTTGGTGCGTGGGAGCAGAACAGTCCGGGCAGGGCTGCCCACTTTACCCAGTATCACTTGGTGCGTGGAGCAGAACAGGCCGGTCAGGGCTGTTTACGCACACCATATCTTTCGTCGCGTGGGAGCAGGAACAGCGCTGGCTGCTGGGGCATCTTATACCGTAGGTTCTGTAAGCGTCTGAGCCAGAACAGGCCGGGCTGGGCTGGCGCTTACCTGAGACCGTGGAAGCTTGATGCGTGGAGCAGAACAGGCCGGGCTGGGCTGGCGACACACACCGTGGGCTTGATGCGTGGAGTAGGAACAGGCCGTTCCGTACTGGAACACACACCCTGGCTTGACTTCGAAGGGATCAGAACGGGCGGACCGGACTGGTAACACACATAGTCTCCCTCCCACGCCCGATGCCGCAACAACTTCCCGCCCTCCCCACTCGCCAATGGCTCCGTGCAATCCGATAGCCTTCTCTCCATTTTAGCAGCCTCCTGCTGCCCAGCCGCCCGGGAAACCATGTGCCCCCCCAAAACTTTTTGGGGTTGCCTCTCATCGCTTCTGATGCCTTTGCCGACGCCCGTTGCTCCTCTCTGTCGCCAGGGCCTTGATCTTCCCCCATCCACTTGCCCCCGAAAGCATGTCCTCCCAGACCAGATTGCCCACCTGGGCCATCGCCAGCGCCTCTCCCGATCTCTGCAAAGCCTCCTCCCATGTCCAGCTGTCTTGCTCCTAGACACGCCTTGGTCCTTCGGTGGTGGTTTTCGGTCACGATTCTGAAGAAGCGGACCAATACAAGCAAAGGCGTGGAGTGAACTATGATGACTTTGAGTTAATAAAGCAAACCACAAAAAACAACAAATGTCGAGTAGTGAGAGTCCTCCGTAACACACAAAAACATGGAACACTGGAACAAAACCCACAAACACAAAAGTGAAACTCACAGTTTAGAGAGGCTCCGAATCAGAGATAACGCAGGCCGACAAAGCTGACACTAATCCTCGATTGGAGGTCATATGACTAACAAGTCTCTCGCTTCCATAAACCCAACATAGAATACACAACTGAAATCCCAAATTTGAAATACCCCAAATGAAAATGAACAACCCCAGTCTCCATAAATCAGAGTCCCTGGAGCCAGTAAGTCAGTATATGTTTGTGAATTCTTAGATACTACTGCACTGTTGAGCCACTGAACACAAGCATTTCACTACACCCACAATAACATCTACTAAATATGTGTATGTGATCAATAGAATTTTGATTTGATGAGACTGTGATCCTCATGCATGTGTGTGTGTGCATGGAGTGTGTGTGTGTAGTGTGATTGTGGAAACTCTTGGGGACACCCTCTATAAACACTGTGGCAGGCAGGAGCTTTGCTCTTTCAGTCCCATCGTGATCCCAATGGCGAACAGCATTATAGCCCACTATAAGTTTCCCTCTGGCGGAGCACAGCGAAAATGTGATACTTTAATTAATCTAAATGGTATGAAATGGTTTCCTGATACCGTCAGCTCATGGAAACAGCTGTCCCTGGATACATAGTGCATGGACTGGCCTTGCAACATTGGGAAAAAGAAGGCTTTGTTACCTCATATCACGTCCTAGTTGCGCCCTTTTGTCTCAGAATATCCTCAATTCCATCGGGGCATGGACTCTACAAAAGGTGTCGAGCGTTCCACAGGGGGAGATGCTGCCATGTTGACTCAATTCTTCCCACAAGTTGTCAAGTTGGCTGGATGTCCTTTGGGTGGTGGACCATTCTTGATACACGGGAAACTATTGAGCATCAAAGACCTACAGCGTTGCAGTTCTTGACATTAAACCGGTGCGCACTGGCACCTACTACTATACCCCATTCGAAGCGCACGAAACGTTTGTCTTGCTCCCTTCACCCTCTGAATGGCACATATACACAATCCATGTCTCAAGGCTTAAAAATCCTTTAACCTGTCTCCTCCCCTTCATCTAGACTGATTGAAGTCGATTTTAACAAGTGACATCAATGGGCGGGGATCATAGCTTTCACCTGGATTCACCTGGTCAGTCTATGTAATGGAAAGAGCAGGTGTTTTTAATGTTTTGTATACTAGTGTATGTCTGATGACGCAGTTTAACTCTCTGGAGGGATAATGGTGGCTCCTCAGATAATTACCTGTTGAATTATTTGTTTTGGGGATTCATGAAGCATTGATAGGGCCGAGCTACATTTCCAAACCCTTAACAGTTATGGGAAACATTAAAGAGAAGAAAGTAAATCATTTACAGCTATCCTTTAGACCCATTTGGTGCTATGGCTCAGCCTAATTGCTATGGAATGGGGTGGAGAATTCCTTTAGTATTGCCTTGTTTGCTCGGAAACAAAGCAATTTACAAGTGAGAATTATTCACACAATTTAACTCATTAAGTTGAGGAAAGGCGTGCATGAGAATATGAAATTGTGTGATGCATTCAACATCTTTAACATATTTTTATTTATTTATAGCCAAGACGTATTCCAACACCTTCCGTTGCTTGCTGATTGTTTGGAAGTGGGACCACAGCTAGCTGCACATGTCTCTGTGAAGCTTGTTATATGTTGCACTTCCTGGCTGATTCTGATTCTGTGAAAGGAGAGCAGAGTTTAATTCCACATCACTTCTCCAATTAATCTACAGAGGCTTTAATTAGCCTGTCTATCTCATGACAGATGTAGGTGTGCAGTGCTCTTGAACTTGGCTCTGTAGCAAAAAGTGTCTTAACTCAGACTGGGCTCATTTGTTTTTAAGCAGGAGAGCTGAAAGCTGTGTCTCTGAGCTCTGTTATAGTCCGGAACAAGATCAACCTAAATCTGCAGTTGTTGAACTTGAATTGATCAGTCACTCAATAGTCCTGGTTTGAGGTAAAGGGAGTAAGTCTTGTCAGTAAAGGGCAGAAGCATGAGATAGATAGAGACTTTAGTGCTTAAAAGCCTGTCTTTTAGCAGGGCAGCCATCTGAGGACTTTCACAATTTTTAAGTAGTTAACTAGGTGGGACTTCCTATGGTTAAGGAAGGATCACATAATTACATCCAGGTCAACAGGAGGGATCAGCCAATGTTCTCTAATTATACTGTGAGCAAATATTCCCATAACTGAATTTTTCATTCAATGGGTTTTTCATATATTTACGTTAGCCATCCTTTAAATACGGTGCAATTTGTTGACAGACTCAATAGAATACAGTACCTTCAGAAAGTATTCACACTCCTTGACTTTTCCACATTTTTTGTTTTGTTACATTAATTTAAAAATTGATTAAAATTATATTTTTTTGTCATTGGCCTACACACAAAACTCCATAATGGCAAAGTTGGAATTATGTTTTTCTAAACCTTTACTAATTAATTAAAAACAAAAAGTTGAAATGTCATGAGTCGGAGTAAAAATTAGCCAGTTAAAGGTAAATTCCACCAAAAATAATATTTTTGGTATTTGTTTCATTAGTCCATTGTTGACATAGTCCCAAAATGTTTTGCTTGTCAGCCACAGTAGCGGTGCATGGGTAAAAATCACTAAAGCCAACAGAAAAAATTACATATTACATCCTATGTGTTGTGATAATAGCGTTGTTTTGCACGATAACCTGTTATTTCATATGCCTTGACACCGTGATATATAGGCTAAGGCCGAGACAATAAGAAGACACAGTGGCAGAATAAATTCAACCACACATTTGTTTAATTACAAAAACGAGAAAGCAACATCTGTCTGGTGAAGTCCACAAACATATTACATGTAACAAACAGTTACATTACTACATCACGGTCAAGCAAGGTAATGTTTCAGACATTTTGGACTACTAAACAACTAATGATTTAGAACCACGGAGAGTTACAGCAAGTCAACAAAAAAACAGAATCTGCCTCCACTATTCAGCACCATTCCAACATCATCAAATCACCTATGCTTAGTCTAATACAGTGACAACTAAAATATACCAAAAACGGTTTAGTCCAATAAACGTTAAGCTACATAGCTATGATGTGGCTGTCCACTGGTTCTGATTTCCTTTGTGTGTGTGTGTGTGTGTATTTGTTTTTGTATTTATTATGGATCCCCATTAGCTGCTGCCAAGGCAACATTAAGGCAGTTATACATTTTAAAACATTACAATACATTCATAACAGATCTTCAGACAACATATTAGTGTGTGCCTCAGGCCTCTACTCTACTACCACGTATCTATAACACAAAATCCACGTGTACATGTGTGTATAGTGAGTATGTTATCGTGTTTGTATGCATGTGTCTATGTTTGTGTTTGCTTCACAGTCCCCGCTGTTCCATAAGGTGTATTTATATTTGTTTTTTAAATCTAATTTTACTGCTGGCATGAGTGACTTGATGTGGAATAGAGTTCCGTGTAGTCATGGCTCTATGTAGTACTGTGCGCCTCCCATAGCCTGTTCTGGACTTGGGGACTGTGACGAGACTCTGGTGGCATGTCTTGTGGGGTGTGCATGGGTGTCTGAGCTAGGTGTGCCAGTAGTTCAAACAGACAGCTCGGTTCATTCAACATGTCAATACCTCTCACAAATACAAGTAGTGGATGAAGTCAATCTCTCCTCCACTTTGAGCCAGGAGTTGACATGCATATTATTAATGTTAGCTCTCTGTGTACATCCAAGGGCCAGCCTTGCTGCCCTGTTCTGAGCCAATTGCAATTTTCCTATGTCCCACTTTGCGGCAACCTGACCACACTACTGAACAGTAGTCCAGGTGCGACAAAACTAGCGCTTGTAGGTCCTGCCTTGTTGATAGTAAAGCTGTTAAGAATGCAGAGCAGCGCTTTTATTATAGACAGACTTCTCCCCATTCTAGCTACTCTGTTGTATCAATATGTTTTGACCATGACAGTTTACAATCCAAGCGATTTACTCCAAGCAATTTAGGCTCCTCAACTTGAGTCAATTTCCACATTATTCATTACAAGATTTACTTGAGGTTTAGGGTTTAGTAAATGATTTGTCCCAAATACAACGCTTTTAGTTTTTGAAATATTTAGGACTAACTTATTCCCTTGCCACCCATTCTGGAAACTAACTGCAGCTCTTTGTTAAGTGTTGATGTCATTTCAGTCGCTGCTGTTATTTGACGTGGATAGTGTTGAGTCACACTGATTTACTCAAAGAGAGCTTCCATTAACGAACACCCTCTGTGTTCTGTTAGACAGGGTAACTCTTTATCCACAATATAGTAGGGGTGTAAAGCCATAACACATACGTTTTTTCCAGCAACAGACTATGATCGATCAATGTCAAACGCCGCACTGAAGTCTAACAAAACAGCCCCCTCAATTGTTTTATCATCAATTTCTGTCAGCCAATCATCAGTCATTTGTGTAAGTGCTGTGGCTTGTTGAATGTCCTTCCCTATAAGCGTGCTGAAAGTCTGTTGTCAATTTGTTTACTGTTAAATAGCATTCTATCTGGTCAAACACTGATTGGTCGGCTGATTGGTCGGCTATTTGAGCCAGTTAACCCTCCCGTTGTCCTAGGTCAAAATGACCCGCCACTGTGTTGAACCAAATTTTTTTTTTTTTTTTTGGGATCATTTATGAGAAGGAGGCAGTGAGACTTTAAAGATATCACTGCCTCCTTCTCACAAATGATCCAAAAATATGAAATTCTAATAAAGTTGGTTCAACACAGTGATGTTGGTCATTTGACCTAGGACAACGGGAGGGTTAAAAACCCTGAAATATCACATTTACATAAATATTCAGACCCTTTACTCAGTACTTTGTTGAAGCACCTTTGGCAGCAATTACAGCCTTGAGTCTTCTTGGGGATGACGCTGCAAGCTCTGGCACACCTATATTAGGGAGTTTCTCCCATTCTTCTCTGCAGATCCTCTCAAGCTCTGGTCAGGTTGGGATGGGGAGCCGCGCTTCGCAGCTATTTTCAGGTCTCTCCAGAGATGTTTGATCAGGTTCAAGTCCGGACTCTGGCTGGGCCACTCAAGGACAGTTCAGAGACTTGTCCCGAAGCCACTCCTGCATTGTCTTGGCTATGTGCTTAGGTCGTTGTCCTGTTGGAAGGTGAACCTTCGCCCCAGTCTGAGGTCCTGAGCGCTCTGGAGCAGGTTTTCATCAAGGATCTCTCTCTGTACTTTGCTCCATTTATCTTTTCCTCGATCCTGACTAGTTTCCCAGTCCCTGCCACTGAAAAACATCCCCACAGCATGTTGCTGCCACCACCATGCTTCACCGTAGGGATGGTGCCAGGTTTCCTCCAGACGTGACGCTTGGCATTCAGGCCAAAGAGTTCAATCTTGGTTTCATCAGACCAGAGAATCTTGTTTCTCATGGTCTGAGTCCTCTTAGGTGCCTTTTGGCAAACTCCAGTGGTCTGTCATGTGCCTTTTACTGAGGAGTGGCTTCCGTCTGGCCACTCTACAAAGGCCTGATCGGGTGGAGTGCTGCAGAGATGGTTGTCCTTCGGTAAGATTCTCCCATCTCCACAGAGGAACTCTGGAGCTCTGTCAGCGTGACCATCGGGTTCTTGGTCACCTCCCTGACCAAGGCCCTTCTCCCCCGATTGCTCAGTTTGGCTGGGTGGACAGCTCTAGGAAGAGTATTGGTGGTTCCAAACGTCTTCCATTTAAGAATGATGAAGGCCACTGTGTTCTTCGGGACCTTCAATGCTGCAGAAATGTTTTGGTACCCTTCCCCAGATCTGTGCCTCGACACAATCCTGTCTCGGAGCTCTACGGACAATTCCCTCGAACTCATGGCTAGGTTTTTGCTCTGACATGCACCTTATATAGACAGGTGTGTGCCTTGTCCAATCAATTGAATTTACCACAGGTGGACTCCAATCAAGTTGTAGAAACATCTCAAGGATGATCAATGGAAACAGGGATGCACCTGAGCTCAATTTCGAATCTCATAGAAAGAGGCTGAATACTTAAGGTATTTCTGTTTTTTCTAAAAGACTGTTTTCGCTTCGTCATTATGGTCTATTGTGTGTAGATTGATGAGATTTTTTTATTTATTTTTTTAATCCATTTTAGAATAAGGCCGTAACGTAACAAAATGTGGACAATGTCAAGGGGTCTGAATACTTTCCGAATGCACTGTATATAATCAAAATATTCTAATGCGCAAACATCAACTCGGCAGGTTCAGCCCTACAGTAGGCCAGAGTTTGGGTCTCCACATTTCATCCACGCAAATTAAAAGTGCACACAATTAGAATTCTGAATAAGGGCATAACTATTTATATCCCATTTCACTACGCAAATACGTCGTGTTGATATGATTTTCAGTTTGCTTCCATATGGCTGGTTTCACATTCGTCTCCAGGATCATAAGGAAAAACTCATCAAAAACAATTGCTATGTGTATTTACTAATTTACCTAGCTCTTATCAATATATCTTATCAAGTTGTAAAATACAGTGCATGGAGAATGGTGTTATTTCTATCAAAAAATGTAACAGATGCTTTTTCCACTTGGAACCAGTAAGTTCGCTAAACCTTATTCATAGTTTCCTCGCACGTAAAGGTGTCAGGAATTATTAAGGAATTAAGTCAAGGTCAAAAACTGGGCTGGAATATGGCGTATCTGTAGAGACACCTCTGCCACACCTTCATTTATTCGAGCTCCACCTCAAACGAATAGTGGGTGAAAAGCATGCTATTCTCATGCTGGAATTCAAGGTCAGAATAGGCATAGAGAGAAAGCGCATAAAAGGAACATGTATGGGCGCGTTAACTCAGAGTCGGAATCTGGGCCAGATGGCCCGTTTACATCGTGACGTATTTCATTACGTCAAATGTCATCTTCACGGAGTCTTGCACAGCTAAAAGCTAGGCAGGTTGAAAATACCAAATAATTATCAAAACAAACGTCATTACTATCACAATAAACTTAAACGGGAGGCAACAGTCATATAATATATACTGAACAAAAATATAAATGCAACATGCAACAATTTCAAAGATTTTTATTCGAGTTACAGTTCATATAAGGAAATCAGTCAATTGAAATAAATAAATTAGTCCCTCACATGACTGGGCAGTGGCGCAGCCATGGGTGGGCCTGGAAGGGCATATGCCCACCCACTTGGGGAGCCAAGCCCACCCACTGTGGAGACATGCAGCCAATCAGAATGAGTTTTTCCCCACACCAATGACATTATTACAGACATAAATACTCCTTAGTTTCATCAGCTGTCCGGGAGGCTGGTCTCAGACTATCCCGCAGGTGAAGAAGCCGGATATGGAGGTTCTTGGCTGGCATGGAGTTAGGCATGTGGTCTGCGGTTGTGAGTCCGGATGACGTACTGCCAATTCTCTAAAACAACTTTGGAGGCGGCTTATGGTAGAGAAATTAACATTCAATTCTCTAGCAACAGCTCTGGTGGACATTCCTGCAGGTCAGCACGACAATTGCACGCTCCCTCAAAACTTGAGACATCTGTGGCATTATGTTGTGTGAAAAACTGCACATTTCAAGAAGCTGATTAAACAGCATGATCATTACACAGGTGCACCTTGTGCTGGGGACAATAAAAGGCCACTCTAAAATGTGCAGTTTGTCACACAACACATTGCCATAAGATGTCTCAAGTTTGAGGAGTGTGCAATTGGCATGCTGACTGCAGGAATGTCCACCAGAGCTGTTGCTAGAGAGTTGAATGTTAATTTCTCTACCATGTCGCCTCCAAAGTTGTTTTAGAGAATTTGGCAGGACGTCCAACTGTCTCACAACTGCAGACCACGTGTATGGCGTTGTGTGGGCCAGCGGTTTGCTGGATGTCAACGTTAGAACAGAGGTGCCCCATGGTGGCGGTGGGGTTATGGTATGGGCAGGCATCAGCTATGGACAATGAACACAATATAATTTTATCGGGATGGCAATGTGAATCCACAGAGATACTGTGATGAGATCCTGAGGACCATTGTCATGCCATTTATCCACCGCCATCACCTCATGTTTCAGCATGATAATGCACAGCCCCATGTCGCAAGGATCTGTACACAATTCTTGGAAGCTGAAATGTCCCAGTTCTTCCATGGCCTCACCAGACATATCACAGATTGAGCAAGTTTGGGATGCTCTGGATCGACGTAGGATGACAGCGTGTTCCAGTTCCCGCCTATGTCCAGCAGCTTTGCACAGCCATTGAAGAGGAGTGGGACAACATGCCACAGGCCACAATCAACAAGCTGATCAACTCTATGCGAAGGAGATGTATCGTGCTGCATGATGCAAATGGTGGTCACACCAGATACTGACTGGTTTTCTGATCTAAGCCCCTACCTTTTTTTAAGGTATCTGTGAAGAAGAGATGCATATCTGTATTCCCAGTCATGTGAAATCCATAGATTAGGGCCTAATTCATTTTATTCAATTTACTGATTTCCTTATATGAACTGTAACTCAGTAAAATCTTTGAAATTGTTGCATGTTGCGTTTATATTTTTGTTCGGTTATAGTTTAAAGCATAGTTTTCTTACTCCATACAAGTGAGAACGTTCTTAAAGGCTGGTAAGGGAAATTGTATGGATCATTGTTTCCTTTGTGTGGATAATTGACTTACAAAATCTAAAGTGCGGAAGGCTATTTCTAAGTCCTCCTTATATACAGTACCAGTCAAAGTTTGGACACACCTACTAATTCCAGGATTTTTCTTTATTTGTACTATTTTCACATTGTATAATAATAGTGAAGACATCACAACTATGAAATAACACGTAGTAACCAAAAAGTGTTAAACAAATCAAAATATATTTCATATTTGAGATCCTTCAAATAGCCACCCTTTTGCCATGATTTCTGAATGAGATGTTCGACGAGCAGGTGTCCACATACCTTTGGTCATGTAGTGTAGCTATGACGCATTCCTACACGATTTCCTGATTTCACAGACAGACCACTTAGTGTCATGAGCACTCTCTCTCCCTGGTAGCAACATTAATTGCATTCAATTATCTTCCACTCTGCTCACCTCCCTCTCTCTACTCAGCCTAACTAGCTCCACCTGCCCTGCTCTGCTCTTGTTACCTGGCCAGCTGCACTGCATTTCCCACTCACCATCCTCACCTTGCCTCACTCTGTTCTAATTACTCTGCCAGCTGAACTGCATTTCCCCTACCTCTCCCAGTATATCAAGCCCTGGTTTTCAGCCAAGCCCCTGTCAGATCGTCTTCAAACCCGGACCAGTAACCTGCCTGTCTGCGCTCTGACTCCTGTTTGTGATACCGATCCTTTCTTGACTGCCTCCTTGTTCTACTGCCCCGTCTATCCCAACCTGCCTTCTGGACCTCGACTACTCTCCGATCTTCAGCCCCTCCGTAACTCGTTTCTGCCTTCTGTCTCTCACCACGATATTTGCCCAGCCCTGATCTGTACTTCTGCCTGCCATTCATATTGCTGTTGTGTGTGTGTGTTCCCCAGGTCTCGACCACCAGATGAGCGTGCCCAGACGTTTCACCACCCTCAGCCCGATACGCCGCTCCATCACTGGGGAACACACACACTAAGCACTTGGACTGGACACCCCGGACATTTGGTGACCCCCTGAGCACAGGTACCCACGGAGGACCCTGAAAGACCCCTGACACCCCTGGGACTCCTCTTCCCGCCTGTAACCTTGAATAAAGAACTCTGAATTTGAACTTGCGCTCTTTGGGTCCTCTTCTGTTCTTGACAGAACGATCTGACCATCATGGACCCAGCGCACTCCTGACCACCGATGGAGGAAGAGCCAGAGAGGACTGCCCTACAGCGACTGGAACGTCTGAGGGGAGACATAAATCGGATGGCTGGCGACATCGCTTCCCTTCTCCAGCTATTCAACCAGCAGCAACAACAGTTCCAACTGCAGCAACAACAGCTAGCCCAAGCCCTGCAACTACTCTCAAGCCCGGCTACTCCACCTGCACCCCCTGGTCCTTTTGTTCCTGTACCACGATACTCCTTCATCCCTCCGCTGGAGGTCCCAATGCTGCAGGCCCGGCAGTGCTGCCACCAGATCCCCACGCTCCTGAACCAAGGATTGGGAACCCGAACGCTTTTGATGGCAACCAGAAGCAAGTAAGACCATTCTTGAGCAGCTGCCGAATCCAGTTTGCACTACAGCCCAGGACTTTCTCTCAACAGAGGGAGCCAAGGTGGGGTATGTCATCACACATCTCACCGGTCGAGCTCGAGTTGTGGGGAACAGAATTCGACCGCAAACCCCAGCCTGTGCCTCCTTCAGTGCCTTTGAGGAGG
The DNA here is from genome assembly GCF_020615455.1 of Coregonus clupeaformis. Taxonomy (NCBI): domain Eukaryota; kingdom Metazoa; phylum Chordata; class Actinopteri; order Salmoniformes; family Salmonidae; genus Coregonus; species Coregonus clupeaformis. The sequence goes on along the minus strand of NW_025537896.1, from coordinate 13,173 downwards.
AGATGTTAAAGGTCTTTGACCTAGGCTCCGCCAACAGCCGAAGCGTCACAAGCTCTGCTCACCATCCGTCAGGGCAATCGGACAGTGGCAGACTTCTCCATTGATTTTCGTACCCTGGCCAGTCAAAGCTCGTTTTAACCCAGAGGCACTGGTGCAAGCCTTCCTCCATAGCCTGGCGGACTATATCAAGGACGAGCTTGTTTCCATGACCCGCCCTCAACGCTGCGTGATCCGCCATTGACCTGCCGTTCGCATTGACCGCCGTATACAGACCCGGAGGAGGGAGAAGGCCGTCTCAGTCAACCTGCCATCCGTACTCGGGTCGATACCGCTTCTGTCCAGCCCCTGCCTGTCAAGTCCCATAGCCAACTCAATCAGCCTGAGCCCATGGAGATTAGCCGTGCCTCTCTGACTCCCGAGGAGCGCCGGCGCGTCTAAGCTCCAACCTTTGCCTCTACTGTGGTGGCGAGAATCACCGTGTCGCTACTTGTCCGGCCAAAGCCGCAGCTCACCAGGTGTAGGGGAGATCCGGGTGAGCTCAACAAGCCTTCAGTCTCCCTCCATCCGAAAGACCCTGCTTCATCTCCGCCTTCAGCTTTCTGACAAGACTCATACATTGGCCGCCCTTGTGTGGATTCCGGAGCCAAGCAAACATCATGGACCTGAGCTTGCACAGCAACTGGGCGTGAACCATCATCAACTGACACAACCCATTCCTGCACGAGCCCTGGATGGGTATCATCTTGGCACTGTCACTCTATCTCCCGCCCTGTGACAATCCTGCTGTCAGGAAACCACCAGGAGTCCATCCAGTTTCACCTCCTACACTCACCTGGCCAACCACTCATTCTTGGATACCCGTGGCTCTGGCCAGCACAACCCCACATCGACTGGGAGACAGGAACAGTCCGTGAGTGGGGAAGGAGTTGTCACCAGACCTGTTTAAGGGGGCCACCCTGCCCGCTCACCGGGAAGGATCTAGCGCTACCTCCGACATATCCAATGTTCCGGCCTGTTACCACAGCCTGAAAGAGGTGTTCAACAAATCAGGCGACATCTCTACCCCCACACAGACCCTATGACCGTGCGATTGATCTCCTGCCTGGCACAGCACCTCCCAAGGGTCGTCTGTATTCACTGTCAGCCCCGAAAGAAAGGCCATGGAGGACTACATTAATGACTCTCTTGCCTCCGGGGATAATTAGACCGTTGTCTTCCCCGCGGGAGCGGATTCTCTTTGTCGGCAAGAAGGACGGTTCTCTTCGTCCATGCATAGATTACCGGGGTCTGAACGACATCACGGTTAAGAATCGCTACCCACTGCCCTTACTTCCGTCTGCCTTGAACTGCTGCAGGGAGCCACTGTATTCACTAGCTGGACCTTCGCAATGCCTACCATCTGGTGCGGATGAGGAGGAGACGAATGGAAGACAGCGTTCAACACACCAACCGGCCACTATGAATATCTCGCCATGCCCTTCGGCCTCACCAATGCCCCAGCAGTTTTTCAAGCCCCTAGTGAATGATATCCTCAGGGACATGCTAAATACGTCAGTTTGTGTACCTTGACGATATTTTAATATTCTCAAAGACTCTGTCAGAACACACGCACTTTCTCGTCCGGTTGGTCCTGCGCCGCCTGCTGGAGAACTCTCTTTTTCGGAAGGCAGAGAAGTCGGCGAGTTCCATGCCAAGACCCTTTCATTCCTGGGGGTATGTGGTGACCGAGGGCAGCATTCAGATGGATCTCACGAAGGTGTCGGCTGTCACTTCCTGGCCAGTTCCTGAGTCTCGGAAGAAGTTGCAACAGTTCCTGGGCTTTGCCAACTTTTATAGGAGATTCATCAGAAACTATAGCACAGTGGCTGCACCCCTCACGGGCGCTAACCAGCACTAAACAACCGTACCAATGGACATCAGCTGCTGATAAGGCCCTTCAATATCCTCAAGACATGTTTCACTTCTGCTCCCATCCTCCAGATGCCAGATGCAGCAAGGCAGTTTGTGGTGGAGGTAGATGCTTCGGACGTGAGGGAGGTGCAGTGCTTTCTCAAAGAGCAGCTGAGGATGGCAAGATGCACCCCTGTGCCTTCTACTCCCGCTCGCCCCAACCCTGCCGAATGCAACTACGACATTGGGAACCGCGAGCTGTTGGCTGTCAAGCTCGCTTCTTGAAGAATGGCGGCACTGGTTAGAGGGGTCAAAGGAACCATTCGTAGTGTGGACAGACCACAAGAACCTGGAGTATATCCAAACAGCCAGGAGGCTGAACTCCCACGTCAACAGCGGTGGTCTCTGTTCTTACGCCGCTTCAATTTCACGCTTCTACCGCCCGGGATCTCGCAACATCAAACCTGATGCTCTTTCCCGGATGTTTCAGAAGGACGAGACCACCGCCATGACAGCTCCCATTCTTCCCAGCCACTTGGTCGCAGCGGCCCCTCACCTGGGAGATCGAGAAGCAGGTCATGGAGGCTCTTCGGGGACCAGCCAGGTCCAAGGCACCAGCGCCCCAACCGTCTGTTTGTTCCAGCAAATCTCAGGTCACCTGTGATTCAGTGGGGCACGAATCCCGTCTGGCCTGTCATCCCGGCATCACTCGCACCCCCTTCATCTGGGTCCGCCAGCGGTTCTGGTGGCGGGGGATGAGACGGGGATGTCCGAGAATTCATCCGAGCTTGTCCCACTTGTAACCGAAATCAAGACTCCCAACCAGCCTCCTGCTGGGTTTGCAACCCTACTCATACCCAAGAGGCCCTGGTCCCACGTTTCACTGGACTTTGTTACGGGCCCCTTCCGCCCTCTGACGGACACACAGTCATCATCTACCATTGTTGACCGCTTTAGTAAGATGACCCACTCGCCCCCTTCCCAAACTACCCTCTGCTAAAGAGACCTCCCAGGTGGTCCTGGAACATGTGTTTCGTATCCATGGCCTACCCCAGGATATAGTGTCAGACCGGGGCCGCAATTCTCAGCAACCTTTGGAAGGAGTTCTGTCATCTCCTTGGGGCTACCGCCAGCCTATCGTCTGGATTCCACCCGCAGTCAAACGGCCAGACTGAACGCATGAACCAGGGAGCTGGAGAAGGTACTGAGGTGTGTGGCTTCCCAAAAATCCCGCGGCCTGGGCTCAACACCTGCTCTGGGTGGAATATGCCCATAATTCACTCACCAGTTCCTCCACCGGGCTCTCCCCCTTTCAGTGTGTCTCCGGGTATCAACCTCCACTGTTTGCCAGCCAGAGGCGGATGCCACCTGTCCGTCTGCTCTGCATGCCCGCCGCTGCCGCCCATTCTGGGCCCAGGCTCGCACTGTGCTCCTGAAGTCTGGAACCAGCTCGCCGTCGGTGCCAACCGACGAGGACCCCAGCACCTACTTACCGGGTTGGTCAGAAGGTCTGGCTGTCTGCCCGGATCTGCCGCCGTGGTTGTATCACGCAAAGCTGGCCCCTCGCTTCATTGGTCCTTTTCCTGTGCAGAAAGTCACTCAGTCCAACGGGGTCCGACTAGTTGCCCGCTTCATGCGGGTCCACCCCACCTTCCACGTCTCCAAGGTCAAGCGGTCCATGAAAGTCCCCTGGTCCACTGCAGCTCCGGCGCCACCTCCTCCGCGCCTCGTAGATGGCGGTCCTGTCTCACCGTCCCGGCGGCTGCTCCGCCTAGGCGAAGGGGTAGGGGGTCTCCAGTACCTCGTTGATTGGGAGGGATATGGTCCAGAGGAGAGGACCTGGATCCCGGCCAGGAGGATAGTGGACCGGACCCTTATCACTGACTTCCACCGACTACATCCTGATCAGCCTGCAATCCGTAGGGGCGTCCAAGAGGGGTTCCTAGCCGTCCGGCCCGCCCTGCTCCTGTCTCAGTGCCTGTCCTGTCTCCCGACCGTGACCCTCCAGCTCCCTTCTGAGGATGAGGAGATTCACTCGGACCGGCTCGGAGGAGTTCTGACCCGCCGCCTGCTCCCCTCCACCTCTCCGGCATGATGTTGTTCTTGGGACTTCTGGGCCGTCCCCTTGAGAGGGGTCCTGTCATGAGCACTCTCTCTCCCCTGGTAGCAACATTAATTGCATTCAATTATCTTCCACTCTGCTCACCTCCTCTCTCTACTCAGCCTAACTAGCTCACCTGCCCTGTCTGCTCTTGTTACCTGGCCAGCTGCACTGCATTTCCCACTCACCATCCTCACCTTGCCTCACTCTGTTCTAATTACTCTGCCAGCTGAACTGCATTTCCCCACTACCTCTCCCAGTATATCAAGCCCTGGTTTTCAGCCAAGCCCTGTCAGATCGTCTTCAAACCCGACCAGTAACCTGCCTGTCTGCGCTCTGACTCCTGTTTGTGATACCGATCCTTTCTTGACTGCCTCCTTGTTCTACTGCCCCGTCTATCCCAACCTGCCTTCTGGACTTCGACTACTCTCCGATCTCCAGCCCCTCCGGTAACTCGCTTTCTGCCTTCTGTCTCCACCACGATATTTGCCCAGCCCTGATCTGTACTTCTGCCTGCCATTCATATTGCTGTTGTGTGTGTGTTCCCCCAGGTCTCCGACCACCAGATGAGCGTGCCCAGACGTTTCACCACCCTCAGCCCGATACGTCCGCTCCATCACTGGGGAACACACACACTAAGCACTTGGACTGGACACCCCCAGACATTTGGTGACCCCGGAGCACAGGTACCCACAGGAGGACCCTGAAAGACCCCCTGACACCCCTGGGACTCCTCTTCCCGCCTGTAACCTTGAATAAAGAACTCTGAATTTGAACTTGCGCTCTTGGGTCCTCTTCTGTTCGTGACACTTAGAAGTTAAATCATAGGGAAAAGTGTACCCACTAATAGAACATACAGTACCAGTCAAAAGTTTGGACACACATACTCATCCAAGAGTTTTTCTTTATTTGAACTATTTTCTACATTGTATATTTGAGATTCTTCAAAATAGCCACCCTTTGCCTTGATGACAGCTTTACACTCTTGGCATTCTCTCAACCAGCTTCACCTGGAATGCTTTTCCAACGGTCTTGAAGGAGTTCCCACATGCTGAGCACTTGTTGGCTGCTTTTCCTTCACTCTGCCGTCCGACTCATCCCAAACCATCTCAATTGGGTTGAGGTCAGGGGATTGTAGAGGCCAGGTCGTCTGATGCAGCACTCCATCACTCCTTCTTGGTAAAATAGCCCTTACACCGCCTGGAGGTGTGTGAGTCATTGTTCTGTTGAAAAACAAATTATAGTCCCACTAAGCCCAAACCAGATGGGATGACCGTATCGCTTCAGAATGCTGTGGTAGCAATGCTGGTTAAGTGTGCCTTGAATTCTAAATAAATCACAGACAGTGTCACCAGCAAAGCACCCCCACACCATAACACCTCCTCCTCTGGCTCTACGGTGGGAAACACATTTTACATTTTTGTCATTTAGCAGACGCTCTTATCCAGAGCGACTTAGTTAGTGAGTGCATACATTTTTTCATACTGACCCCCGTTGAAGACCTTCAAATTTCTCTAACTCCATTTCCCTCTTTCCACTGCTCTTCAAGGCTGTGTTATACAGCACACAGTACACACAACGGGGTCCTTGCAGGCTGCTACAGTACACTAGCCCTGTCTGCGCCCGGTTCAGTGCAGTTCTCCATAGAGGCTTTCCTGTTTACAGACAGACAGAGACAAAGATGCCTCTGCACTCAGGAAGTCTGAAGAAGTGAATCAAGAATAGAGATAGAATGGTGATGGGTACTCACAAACTGGCCCTCCTTGGAAGACTGAGCTCCTTCAGTCCTGCAGTGAGTACACAAACACATTTTCTTATTGGTGTCCTTAGTAGTGGTTTCTTTGCAGCAATTCGACCATGAAGGCCTGATTCACACAGTCTCCTCTGAACAGTTGATGTTGAGATGTGTCTTTTACTTGAACTCTGTGATGCATTTATTTGGGCTGCAATTTCTGGAGGCTGGTAACTCTAATGAACTTATCCTCTGCAGCAGAGGTAACTCTTCCATTCCTGTGGCGGTTCTCATTTGAGGCTGTTTTATCATCGCATTTGATGGTGTTTGCGGCTGCACTTGAAGAAACTTTAAGTTCTTGAAATGTTCCCGTATTGACCTCATGTCTTAAAGTAATGATGGACTGTTGTTGTTTCTCTTTGCTTATTTGAGCTCTGTACAATATGCATGAAGCAAGGATTTTAAAGTTTGATAAAAACGTTCCAAAGCTCCCTGGCTCTGGGCATGGAACGCAGTAGACTTGTTGTGTTTAACTTTAGCTGTTTGAGAACCTGAGCAAATAAATGGGAGGTTGATTTTTGGAATCCCAAATGTTGAAATAAATTGAGTTAACGCTTAACTACTGATTTTGAAGTTATGGTACGCATGAAAAAGCTGCCGGATATCTAGTTGCTTGACACATAATAGTTAATAAGTAGCTATGACCTGACTTGGACCGTGGTAAAGGCCCAACACAATCGATAATAAGATGCTCAAAGGTTGCCCTACGGCTGGTATTGGATACAAAGGTGCTGGCTTTAAAACCTGGTTTGGCTTGCTTGTGCGCTGATACGTATCACAAGTTTTAATAAACTGAGCTACATCCCGCTTTAAACGTAGCCAGAAAAAATAACGGAGTATACCATCACAAGTTTTACGAACACCCATATGACCTACCACATCATCATGTGAAGTTTGCAACACTTTATTTTGCAAAGTAGGTGGTACAACTATTTGAAAGACTGGTTCTCCCTGGACCCTGATCATAGTGTGGAACCAATTTGCTGACCAACAGCCCATCAAGAAGAAAATAATACTGAGCACTATTCCTCACCACTGAATCAGGAACAACTTTATCAAACAGATCAGCCAAGGTAGTATCAGCCTATGCTAAGCTATCAATGAATCTCTAGAACTAGTCAACTGTTCTGTCTGGAGTTTGACTGGCCACTCAAGACTTTCTGGCTTACTCTCAACATTATTACGAGAGGCAGCGCGGGTAACAGCACAAACTGAAATACCTTAGGAGACACACAGTTGAGATCTGGAGATACCCTTGCTGGGGACACTGAAGGTTGCTTCATAAAGATGTTTAATTTGCCATCTGCCCACACCTTACTACCCACAAGTCATTCCCCAAAATCATGTGTACTCCCTCTACTGGCAACTGGGGTCTAACCCCAACATCTACATCACCCTCTACCAGACCACATTTAGGGTAACTTCATGTAAAGGAGAGGAGAATGGAACTAAACCCATACCACGTACCATTACACATCTGCCAGTATCAGACTCCTTGAGAATGGCAACACAGATTCCAAAATAAAATAACCTAAAGCTCCAGTGTCTCTTAAGATCTTGATTGAAACATTTTGGTTGCCATCTACCAGGGACACTACACCATCTGAAATAAAGGCTGAAAAATCACAGTGGGAAGACTGAGAATCAAACTCAACTAGTGGCTGAAAAAACACATTCTGGTGGTCAGAGGCTGTAACAGGAGCTGCCATCACAGCAGGTCTAACTTGACCTGACTTTTTTGATTTAAGTAGAGGACAATCTTTCTTCCAATGTCCTTCAACTAAACAGTAGCGACAGGTATTAGCATTAACCGGTGCTTTAAGTCCTCCAGACCCAAACTTCTGCTGAGGCCTTTGAAAGAAGCTCCAAAATAAGGTGACCTACTATTCCTCAAGAAGTAAAGTTATTTTTATGGTACATGTCACTGTTTGACTCAAAATGTACATTTACATTATATTTACATTTACGTCATTTAGCAGACGCTCTTATCCAGAGCGACTTACAAATTGGTGCATTCACCTTACAGCCAATGGGATAACCACTTTACAATGTTTTTTTTTTTTTTAATTTGGGGGTGGGGTGGGGTAAGGGGGGTAGAAGGATTACTTTATCCTATCCCAGGTATTCCTTAAAGAGGTGGGTTTCAAATGTCTCCGGGAAGGTGGTGAGTGACTCCGCTGTCCATGGCGTCGTGAGGGAGCTTGTTCCACCATTGGGGTGCCAGAGCAGCGAACAGTTTTGACTGGGCTGAGCGGGTACTATGATTCCTGCAGAGGTAGGGGAGCCAGCAGGCCAGAGGTGGATGAACGCAATGCCCTCGTTTGGGTGTAGGGACTGATCAGAGCCTGAAGGTACGGAGGTGCCGTTCCCTTACAGCTCCGTAGGCAAGCACCATGGTCTTGTAGCAGATGCGAGCTTCAACTGGAAGCCAGTGGAGGTGCGGAGGAGCGGGGGTGACGTGAGAGAACTTGGGAAGGTTGAACACCAGACGGCTGCGGCATTCTGGATGAGTTGTAGGGTTTAATGGCACAGGCAGGAGCCCAGCCAACAGCGAGTGCAGTAATCCAGACGGGAGATGACAAGTGCCTGGATTAGGACCTGTGCCGCTTCCTGTGTAAGGCAGGGTCGTACTCTCCGAATGTTGTAGAGCATGAACCTACAGGATCGGGTCACCGCCTTGATGTTAGCGGAGAACGACAGGGTGTTGTCCAGGGTCACGCCAAGGCTCTTCGCACTCTGGGAGGGAGGACACAACAGAGTTGTCAACCGTGATGGCGAGATCATGGAACGGGCAGTCCTTCCCCGGGGAGGAAGAAGCAGCTCCGTCTTGCCAAGGTTCATGTGTTAACCTGTACTCATCTGCAAGGACTGCTGCATCACTTGGAGACTTAACTTTACGCTCATTCATGTTTTTAGTAACCTGGTCAGACACAGAATTTTTCGGAACTGTTCTAACACAATCAAATTAGACAGACCCTCAAAAGTACTAACTTCAGAAGCTGTACACCAACGATTAAATGCAGAAGTCAAATCACAAAGAAACTCAGAATAGGTTTGTGAATCTAACTTTTCCTGCAAATAGCGTTGACGATATGCCTCTGGCACAAGCTCGATAGACCTGGAGCAGGAAGAGAGAGAGAGTGGTTAGTGAAGCAGTTTTAAATACCCTGAGCCCAGGTGGCTCCAATCACAACCAACTCCAATCAGAGCATATGAGCGGGAGTGGACGTGAGAATCTCAGCTCCTCGCTTCACGGAGCTGTTCACCCTCCGCTCCCCGCTCAAAGCTACATCAGGCCAGTCCGCTCATTATCAGCCAGCGCTCAACGCAGTTGCATCGCGCCACTCAAATCGCCCCCGCTCACTCCAAAAGGAACAAAATCTGCATGTATTTCACTTTTAGCTTAAACCACAGCCTTAGTTTATCTCCCCGAATTTGTTGCATACAGACTCATCTCGGATTATCCATTCTGTCTTGAAACGGGGATCTAACATCTGACTTGCTAAAATGAGATGTTAATCAGTATAGTATATTCCACAGCGCAATTTTGACACGTTGTTTGCCAATGTTTCTGCAAAAGCAGCGATGCCCATTGGAAGTGCAGCGTGAGTGTAATCGGTGACAGGGATTTGATTTCTGTGACAGCAGGGAGGATCATCCCCAGGTTCCCCAGCTCCTTCGCATTTTGTCTGTGAGGTCTGCTAGTGTGTCAGCACACTGACAAGGTGCATCAGCTGCCGTCATTTGATTCAGGGTGATGTGTAACATTAGACTTGAGTTTGTTTTACCATAACGGGTCTTTTTTGGAACAACCGGATGAACGCACTGAATCATCCGCAGCTGGCTGCTCCATCGAATGGCGCCAGGCATTTGTGGGGCGGACACCTAATTGGTCGGTTTCCTCTGTGCTCTTGTGCACACTTTTTTCACCAGGTGCCCGACTTTCACTAACAGCCTATTAATGTTGTCGCATTGCTTGTCGGCGTGTTTGATCGCCAGCTGAAGCATGTGAATGGGGCATCTCAGATGTAAATTTGACAAAGTTAAGTACTAATTTATCATAGTTTCTTGGGGGTGTAGCTCGTTGAGCTATCGCTGGCGAAGTGTTGCATCCCTTCGCGTTCTCCTTTACTCAGCGGTTCATAGTCCATGAAAATCATTTCAAAAATGCTACATCCAGCTCTCTTTTTCTCTCCCTTGTTATGGTTGGGCCTTTACTAGCAGTGAATAAACTTTTTGAATTCCCTCAACCTCTCCCTCTTCCACCTTTCCAGAAATAAATCTCTCACTGTTGCCGCCATACAGAACCCCCTCAGCCCCCCAGCTGTGCCCTGGACACCATATGTGAATTGATTGCCCCCATCTACTCCTCAGAGTTCGTACTGTGGTGACCTAAATTGGGATATGCTTAACACCCCGCCATCCTACAATCTAAACTAGATGCCCTCAATCTCACACAAATTATCAACGAACCTACCAGGTACAACCCTAAATCCGTAACATGGGTACTTCCTCACAGATATCATCCTGACTAACTTACCCTTCTAAATACACCTCCTGCTGTCTTCAACCAGGATCTCAGCGATCACTGCCTTTTGCCTGCGTCCAGTAACGGGTCCCCTTCGGTCAAAGGATCCACCCTCATCACTGTCAAACGCTCCCAAAAACACTTCAGCGAGCAGCCTTCCTAATTGACCTGGCCTCAGGTATCCTGGATGGATATAGATCTCATTCCGTCAGTAGAGGATGCCGGTTGTTCTTTAAAAAGTAATTTCCCTCTCAATCTTAAATAGACAGGCCCCCATTCAAAAATACAGAACTAAGAACAGATATAGCCCCTGGTTCTCCTCAGACTTGACTGCCCTGCTGACCAGCACAAAAACATCCTGTGGCGTACTGCATTAGCATCAAATAGCCCCCGCGATATGCAACTTTTCAGGGAAGTTAGGAACCAATATACACAAGCAGTTAGGAAAGCAAAGGCTAACTTTTTCAAACAGAAATTTGCATCCTGTAGCACTAACTCCAAAAAGTTTTGGGACACTGTCAAAGTCCATGGAAAATAAGAGCACTTCCTCCCAGCTGCCTCACTGCACTGAGGCTGGAAACACTATCACCACCGATAAATCTACAATTCGAGAATTTCAACAAGCATTTTGCTACGGCTGGCCATGCTTTCCACCTGGCTACCACTACCCCGGCCACCAGCTCTGCACCCTCCGCTGCAACTTGCCCATGCCCCCGTTCCCTTCACACAAATCCAGACAGCTGATGTTCTAAAAGAGCTGCAAAATCTGGACCCCTACAAATCATCTGGGCTAGACAATCTGGACCCTTTCTTTCTAAAACTAGCCGCCAAAATTGTCGCAACCCCTATTACTAGCCTGTTCAACCTCTCTTCGTAACGTCTGAGATCCCAGAGATTGAAAGCTGCCGCGGTCATCCCCCTCTTCAAAGGGGGTGACACTCTAGATCCAAACTGTTTACAGACCCATATCCATCCTGCCCTGCCTTTCAAAAAGTTTTTGAAAGCCAAGTCAACAAACAGATCACCGACCATTTCGAATCCCACCGTACCTTCTCCGCTATGCAATCCGGTTTCCGAGCTGGTCATGGGTGCACTTCAGCCACGCGCTCAAGGTCCTAAACGATATTATAACCGCGATCGATAATAGACAGTACTGTGCAGCCGTTTTCATTGACCTGGCCAAGGCTTTCGACTCTGTCAACCACCGCATTCTTATTGGCAGACTAAATAGCCTTGGTTTCTCAAATGACTGCCTCGTGGTTCACCAACTACTTCTCAGATAGAGTTCAATGTGTCAAATCGGAGGGCCTGTTGTCTGGACCTACGGCAGTCTCTATGGGGGTGCCACAGGTTCAATTCTTGGGCCGACTCTTTTCTCTGTGTATATCAATGACGTCGCTCTTGCTGCTGGTGACTCTCAGATCCACCCTCTCGCAGACTACACCATTTTGTATACATCTGGCCCTTCATTGGACACTGTGTTAACAAACCTCCAACGAGCTTCAATTCCATACAACACTCCTTCAGTAGCCTCCAACTGCTCTTAAACACTAGTAAAACTAAATGCATGCTCTTCAACCGAACGCTTCGCTTGCACCCGCCCACCCGACTAGAATCACCACTCTGTACAGGTCTGACCTAAGTAATGTGGACAACTTCAAATATTCTAGGTGTCTGGTTAGACTGTAAACTCTCCTTCCAGACTCACATTAAAGAATCTCCAATCCAAAGTTAAATCTAGAATCGATTTCTATTTCACAACAAAGCCTCCTTCACTCATGCTGCCAAACATGCCCTCGTAAAACTGACTATCCTACCGATCCTTGACTCAAATGATGTCATTTAAAATAGCCTCCAACACTCTACTCAGCAAATTGGGATGTAGTCTATCACAGTGCCATCCGTTTTTGTCTCCAAAGCCCCATATAATACCCACCACTGTGACCTGTACGCTCTTGTTGGCTGGTCCTCACTAACATATTCGTCGCCAAACCCACTGGCTCCAGGCCATCTATAAATCACTGCTAGGCAAATCCCCGCCTTATCTTAGCTCATTGGTCACCATAGCAACACCCACCACGTAGTCTGCGCTCCCAGGTATATCTCACTGGTCATCCCCAAAGCCAACATCCTCCTTTGGCCTCAATTCCTTCCAGTTCTCTGCTGCCACATGACTGGAACAAATTGCAAAAATCTCTGAAGCTGGAGACACTTATCTCCTCACTAACTTAAGCATCAGTTGTCAGAGCACCTTACCGATCACTGCACCTGTACACAGCCCATCTGAAATTAGCCCGCCAACTACCTCATCCCTATATTGTTATTTATTTTTGCTCATTTGTACTCCCAGTATCTCTATTTGCACATCATCTCTTGCACATCTATCATTCCCAGTGTTAATACTAATTGTAATTATTTTTGGCACTATAGCCTATTTATTGCCTATCCATAACTTGATAAATTTGCACACTGTATATTATATGTATTTCTGTTGTATTTTTACTTTGTTTTGTTTTACCCCATATGTAACTCTGTGTTTGTTTTTATCGCATTTGCTATGTGCTTTATCTTCGGCCAGGTCGCAGTTGTAAATGAGAACTTGTTCTCAACTGGTTTACCTGGTTAAATAAAGGTGAAATAAATAAATAAAATAAATTGTTGCTGCTGCTGCTCCTCTCGCTCTATAAAATACAAATTCATGGACGACACAAATTAAATTAAATAGATGGATTCTGGGTCAGGCTTGAGCATGCTTCAGACTCGTGGTGTGAGCGAAGAATTGGAGCGGGACATAGGGCGACGCTCCGTCCTTTTAAAAATGCCGCTCTCGCTCTGTCAAATCCGTCAGCAATACATGTGGCT
>NW_025537895.1:0-25919 GCF_020615455.1 Coregonus clupeaformis | reverse complement strand
CGGTTCAGACAGGCGACAAGAGGACCACAAATTGCGTCACACCAGAAAGTTTATTAAAACTAAAGGGGAAAAGAAGTAGGGAGTGAGTGAAGGCTCCAGGGGTTATCCCGTCCAATGTGCTGGATCTGTGCCCCCCCAGTGGCAGCGATCGTCCGATGACGCCGGTGGTTGGTGGTCCAGAAGTCCTGGGGGAGGAAACACAGACACAACGGGCGGATGAAACAAGGCAGAAGTACAGTTCAAGGGAAATCCAAATACGTTGTAGCAAGGCAGAAGGCTGGTCAGAGTTACCGGGGTCAAGAGTAGTCAGGAGTCGAATGGCAGAAAGCAGGTCTGGTTTTCCTGGGGCAGAAGAGTATCCAAGAATCAGGCAGGTCGGGGTCACAAAACAAGGGTGAGCCAGAAGCGCGAGCACACAGGTTCGGGTGTGAGCTTTGCAGACGATCTGACAAAGGAGAGCTGAAAGACAGGACTTTAAATACTGGGAGAGGTTAGTGGGTAATGCAGCGCAGCTGGCAGAGTAATTAGAGCCCGAGCAGAGCAGGGACAGGTGGCGCTAGTTAGGCTGAGTAGAGAGAGAGATGAGCAGAGTGGAAGATAGTGGAAACACATTAAGGTGGTAACCCGGTGGAGTGAGAGAGGGCTCATGACAGAACCCCCCAAGGACGGCCCCAGAAGTCCCAAGAGCAACACTCACGCCGGGCGGGAGGAGGGGAGCCGGAGGAGGGCTAGAACTCCTCCCGAGCGGTCCGAGCCAGACGCCCTCATCTCGGAGGAAGCCGGAGGGCCGTGGTCGGGGAGATGGACGTCCGAGACAGGATCGGCACAGGACGAAGCCGGCGGGCAGGACGGTTGAGGGATCCCTCTGGGGCGGCCTCTCACGGTTGCAGGTTGATCGGATCCGTTGGTGGAAGGCGGTGATGAGAGTCCTATCCACAATCCGACTACTGCACCCAGGTCCTTTCCTCAGGTCCATAGCCCTCCCAGTCAGTGAGGTACTGCAGACCCCTACCCCTTCCGTCTGGACCGAAGCAGGCGGCGGGCCGTGTAAACCAGACCACCATCGCGAGCTGTGGAGGAGGAGGACAAGGCGCAGCAGGGACCAGCGGACTCTCATGAATGGGCTTAATCTTAGACACACTGGAAAGTGGGGTGCACCCTCATGGAATTAGGCAGTTGGAGCCGGACAGCAGTTGGGCTAATCACTCTTATGATAGGGAATGGGCCAATGAACCGAGGTGCCAACTTCTGCGACCCTCCACCCTGAGTGGCAGGTTCCTTGACGACAACCACACCCTTTGACCAACATGGTGGTGGAGCAGGGATTCTCCGGCGGTTGGCCCGGTAGTGTAGCTGGCAACGGATCTGAGAAGTGTGGCTCGGGCCTGTGACCAGGTGCGGCGACATCGACGGGCAAACGCAAGTGCAGATGGGCAATAACCTCCCCTTCCTGACTGGCAAATAGAGGAGGCTGGTATCCATAAACACATTGGAAAGGGGACATACCGATGGCAGAGCAGGTCAGAGAATTGTGTGCGTACTCCACCCATGTCAATTGCTGCGACCAGGAGTGGGGGTTTGCGTGAAGTCATGCATCGCAGTGCCTTCTCGAGCTCCTGATTTGCCCGCTCTGACTGCCCATTGGATTGGGGATGGAATCCGGAAGTCAGACTGACTGTGGCTCCCAGCAGGTGACAGAACTCCTTCCAAAAAGCGGAGGAGAATTGTGGACCACGGTCAGAAACTACATCCTTTGGCAGTCCGTGGATCCGGAAGACGTGTTCCAGGACCACCTGGGCGGTCTCCTTGGCGGTTGGGAGCTTGGGGAGGGAATGAAGTGTGCCATCTTGCTGAATCGGTCAACTATGGTGAGAATGACGGTCTTGCCCCTTGAAGGGGGGCAGCCCGTGACAGTCAAGGGCGATGTGAGACCAGGGCTCTGGGCACAGGCAGGGGCTGCAGCAATCCGGCTGGGGGCTGGCAGGGCGACTTGTGTTGGTTGCAGATGGGGCAGGCTTGGACGAATTCCCGTACATCCTTTCTCAGCGCGGGCCACCAGAACCTCTGGGCGAGCAGGTTGTAAGTGCGGGTGGAGCCAGGGTGACAAGCTAGGCGGGAGTCATGTCCCCACTGAGCGACCTGGGACCTTAGGTTTTCGGGGACAAAAAGGCGGTCAGCTGGGCAGTGCTAGGACCGGGCTGGTTACGAGAGCTTCCACCCCGTTCCTCAACAGCCCAGGTCAGAGCTGCTACGATGCAGGGACTTGGCAGAATCGACACAGGATCCTTGGAGGGGTTGTCATCCTTCTGGAATTGACGGGAGAGGCGTCTGGCTTGGTGTTGCGTGATCCAGGCCGGTATGACAGAGTGAAATTAAACCTGGTAAAGAACAGGGCCCAGCGGGACTGCCTGGAGTTCAACCCGTTTGGCCGTGCGGATGTACTCCAAGTTCTTATGATCGGTCCAAGCGAGAAATGGAATGGTGGACCCCTCCAGCCAGTGACGCCACTCCTCCAAGGCAAGCTTCACAGCCAGCAGCTCTCGGTTCCCTATGTCGTAATTGCACTCAGAGGGGGACAACCGCGTGAGAAAAAGGCACAGGGATGGAGCTTCCTATCCTCCGCAGCCCACTGAGAAATCACAGCACCAACTCCCACATCCGGGCGTCCACCTCCACAATGTGCGGTCCACGTCAGGCATCTGGAGGATGGGAGCGGGGTGAACCACCTTGAGGGTACTGAAGGCCTTGTCGGCTGCTGGGGTCCAGGTGAAGGGTTGCTTGGTGCTGGTTAGAGCAGTGAGAGGGGCAGCAACGGTACTGTAGTTCCGGATAAACTTTCTATAGAAGTTAGCAAACCCCAGAAACTGTTGCAGCTTCTTTCTGTTCTCGGAACTGGCCATGAAGTGACTGCTGATACTTTGGCAGGATCCATTTGGATACTTCCCTCTGCCACTATGTACCCCAGGAAGGCCACTGTCTTGACGTGAAACTCACATTTCTCTGCCTTGGCGTAGAGGGAATTCTCCAGAAGACGATGAAGGACTTGCTGGACATGGCGGGTGTGTTCAGACAGGTTTCTGGAGTAGATTAAGATGTCATCCAGGTACGAAGACAAACTTGTTTAACATGTCCCGCAGTACATCATTCACTAGAGCCTGGAACACAGCAGGAGCATTGGTGAGGCCAAAAGGCATAACCAGATACTCGTAGTGGCCTGTTGGTGTATTGAATGCGGTCTTCCATTCATCTCCCTCCCGGATCCGCACTAGGTGGTAGCGTTTCTGAGATCCAACTTGGTAAAAACAGTGGCTCCCTGGAGCAACTCAAAAGCAGAGGTGAGCAGAGGAGGGGTAACGGTTTTTCACTGTGATGTCGTTGAGTCCCCTGTAGTCGGCAGGGCGAAGAGATCCGTCCCTCTTCCCCACAAAGAAGAAGCCAGCACCAGCCGGAGATGAAGATGAACGGATCAATCCTGTGGACAGAGAGTCATTGATGTGGTCCTCCATGGACCTTCTTTCAGGAGCAGACAACGAATAGACGGCCCCTTGGAGGGGCTGTTCCAGGGAGGAGGTCGATGGCACAGTCGTAGGTCGGTGAGGGGGGCAGAGATGTGGCTCTTGCTTTGTTAAACACTTCTCTGAGACCATGGTAGCATTCTGGGACATGGGAGAGGTCAGGAGCGGAGTTAGTAGGTACTGGCCGAGGGTAGTGCGGCAGCAAGCAGGCAGGTTCGGTGGCAGTCCTCTCCCCACTCCCTGATCACCCCGGTCACCCAGTCGAGCTGAGGGTTGTGCCGGGCGGAGCCATGGGTAACCCAGGATGAGGGGGTTGGCCTGGAGAGGGGAGCAGGTGAAACTGGATAGTTTCTTGATGGTTTCGGACAGACCCATCAAGACCGGGGCCGTGACATGAGTGACCGATCCGAGTAAGTGTCCGTCCAGTGCCCGGGCAGGAATAGGAGGTGTCAAGCGGAGGTTCTCCAGTCCCAGTTGGCGTGCCAGCTTGATGTCCATTATGTTGGCTTCGGCGCCAGAAGTCCACCAGAGCAGCCAGGGTGTGAGTTGAGTCAGAGGCGGAGGTGAACTTGCAGCAAGGGTTTGCGGTCGGAGGACTGGATGGTCATTGAGCTCAACCGGACTCCCCTATGCCCGGTGAGCTTCGGCTTTTAAAGGCAGGTTACCACCGATGTCCATCACCTCCCAATAGGGCAGAGGTTTGAGGTGAGGCGGCGCTGGCGCTCTGCAGGAGTGAGAGAGCTCGCCCAATCTCCATAGGCTCAGACTGATCAAGCTGACTTGGGTGAGTGGCAGTAGCTGACAGGAGCCCAGTCGATCTCTCTGCCGGTAGTTGGTGGGCCTTGGCGCCCCCTCTCACGGCAGCGGTCTGTATCCTTCTGTCGATCCGGACAGTCGGTGCGATGGCTTCATCAAGAGTGGAAGGCGTTCTGGGAGACCAACTTCGTCCTTGATATAGTCAGCCAAGCTATGGAAGAAACGCGTCCACCAACGATGGTGTGTTCCAAGAACTTCGTCTTGCCAGGGTTCGGAAGTCGATGGAATGGTCTGCGACTGTACGTCTGCCTTGTCGAATACTGAACAGTTCACGAGACGCCTCTGCGGTTGGTGAATCCAGGTCAAACACCTTCAGCATCTCCTCAGCAAACAGGTCGAAGGTTGCACATGCGGGGGTTTGACGTTCGAACTCTGCTGTTCCCCAGAGTCGAGCTCGGCCCGTCAGGTGAGTGATGGCATACCCGACCCTAGCCCCCCTCCGTGGCGGGTCCTTGGCTGCAAGGAGAACTGAAGTCGGCAGCTAGTCAGGAATGGCCGGACCTGGGTAGAATCGCCGTTGAACCGCTCGGGGTTTCCAATCTTGGGTTCCGGGGCAGCGGCTGCAATGACCGGGGCAGGTAACTCGGAGGCAGGGCTGGTGGGCAGACTGGCTGGGGCTAAGGTTGGTGAGGAGTTGGATGATCCTGGCGAGTTGTTGTTGCTGCTGCTGGGACTGCTGCTGGTGCTGCTGGAACTGCTGATGCTGTTGGTGGCCGACCTGAAGCAGAGAGGTGATGTCGCCGCTCATGCGGCCTAGCTCTCTCTCCCAGTGTGTTCCAGGCGTAGCATGGCGGTGGGTTGCTCAGGTTCTTCGGTTTCCATGTCGGGGGAAGTGTGCGCTGAGTCCATAATGGTCAGATCGTACTGTCACGGTTCAGACAGACGACAAGAGGACCACAATTGCGTCACACCAGAAAGTTTATTAAAACTAAAGGGAAAGGGAAGTAGGGAGTGAGTGAAGGCTCCAGGGTTATCCCGTCCAATGTGCTGGATCTGTGCCCCCCCAGTGGCAGCGATCGTCCGATGACGCCCGGTGGTTGGTGGTCCAGAAGTCCTGGGGGAGGAAACACAGACACAGCGGGCGGATGAAACAAGGCAGAAGTACAGTTCAAGGGAAATCCAAATACGTTGTAGCAAGGCAGAAGGCTGGTCAGAGTTACCGGGGGTCGAAGAGTAGTCAGGAGTCGTAATGGCAGAAAGCAGGTCTGGTTTTCCTGGGGCAGAAGAGTATCCAAGAATCAGGCAGGTCCGGGGTCACAAAACAAGGGTGAGCCAGAAGCGCGAGCACACAGGTTCCGGGTGTGAGCTTTGCAGACGATCTGACAAAGGAGAGCTGAAAGACAGGACTTTAAATACTGGGAGAGGTTAGTGGGTAATGCAGCGCAGCTGGCAGAGTAATTAGAGCCGAGCAGAGCAGGGACAGGTGGCGCTAGTTAGGCTGAGTAGAGAGAGAGAGATGAGCAGAGTGGAAGATAGTGGAAACACATTAAGGTGGTAACCCGGTGGAGTGAGAGGGCTCATGACAGTATGGGGGCTTGGAGGAAACATTATTTGCCAAACTAGACAATGGTTCCCAGGAAATGTTTCTCCCTAGTGAGGAAGGTGATTCTTGTGTGTCTCTATACTCTAGACGGGTCCAATCGGTAAATTAATTTTAATTATACCCGAGACCTGTGGCAACTATATCAGACCCGACCCAGACCCGAGACAAAAGTTCGAATTAAGGATCCGGACCCGCTCGGGTCCCGGTCGGATCTCGGAATTTTGGGTCAGGTGGACCCGTGAAGACCTCTAGCTGGCAGGTTTAGATCAGCATAGACTGAAGGGATGGAGCTAGATTCCAAAAATCTGATCAGAGCCTTGATCAAGACCTAGCATAGCTCTGAAACATTTAGCTCTTTGCAGCAGTCACTGTATCATTACTCCAACTCATTGATTAACATGTACACAGGCCATTCTTCCCAACGGAACAAGTGAAACAGCAATAGTAACATTATCCCTAGTGTAATGTGCAAGTAATCTAAAATGTTTTGTTGATAAGTACCCATTGATCCTGACCCCTCTCTCTCTCTTCATTCATCCCTGTTTCAGAGCGAAATGGAAGCTTTAACAAATAACGACCTATCCCCTTATTCAATTGGGATACAAAAGTTGTTGCTGTCTCCAATTTGTCAGTGGATGCAGAGAGCTAGGCGCTCGGTGCAAACGGCTGATATTTCATTCAGTGCAAACCAGCTTTTACTGACTCTCCGCTGACCTTGACAAGCCTGAGTGTTTATGCAACGCTTTCTGTATTCCCTCAGATTAAACTAAATGTATCTGTTTTCCATAGAGCCAGATAAGTGCTCCGGAATTGAGGTTTTGAATTGAAAGTGACCACCCCCCTTTTCGGCATCCATTCCCGGATTGTATAAATCTGTGGGCCTCACAAGGTAAAGCAATGTCATTTGTATGCAAATGAAGTCACGTAAGCAGAGTAGGAAATAGCATACAGTATGAAATGTAAATATTTTAATATGCCATATTATGATGAATGCTGTCTACGTGCCAATAAGCGAAATCACAAAACAAGCAAATGACAGACTGGGGTAAAAGCTTTAAAGAGGCTTTAACTGCACCACTAACATATTCATAGTCACATTATTTTTGATACCAAGAAATAAGACATGACACTTGCCATTTACCATCTTAGCATTAGTGTTATAAAAACATTTGGTGCAATTTTGTTGCTATGCTAACAGCGCCTTTCAATTTCAAAGTTGTTTTAGTACCCAAGAGCATAGTCTTTGTGGATATTTAATGGACTTGCATTGTATTTCCAGGTTCCCACTACATGTAAATCTGGAGTCTAGTAGTTTTTCATTTTGCATAATGCAATGCCTGTGTTGGCAGCCTTGTAGAGTAGCAGGGTGTGAGAGAATGGGTTTAGAGGGCCATCTCGCTCTCAGACACGACATCTGAGAATGTTTGGGCTGAAGGAGTTTCAAGGGGTTCGATATCACTGCAGCATTCTGCATCTCTCACCACGCAGTCTGCACAAAGAGCGCTTTAAACAGCATATTCTTGGGACTGATGTAACCATCCTCTTAAAAAGAGAGAAACGCCAGACGTAAAAGTTCCCCTATATTTGCAGGCTATGTTTTTCAAGAGGCCTCTTTTAGCCCACGTCAGCTAAACTCAGGCCACAGAGGGCTATTGTCTCATCATATACTAATGCTTTCAGCTTCATACCCATCTGCCCTGTAAAAAATCAATTGGACAAAAAGTTATTTGCAGAATAAACACATTTGAATACCTACAACAAACACAAGTGCATCAATTCTTTGTGAGTCTTTCAATGGCTGACACCACTACAGTCAACGTGCCAGCTTTTCCTCACCAGACAAATCTTTCTGTGGAAATTAAATGTGAACAGTTGTTCTCATAGAGCTTGTGGTGCTGTACTGCAGTGGTCATCAACCTTTTCTGAGTCAAGATCACTTTGAGTCAAAATGCAAGCCGAGATCTACCGCTCAGATTTGTTTTAACATGACTTGAAAAACATAAGCCCATGCAACATGAACCTATTAAAAACAGTACTGCAGCAATGAGAGTTGTGCTGTAGGCAATAGGCCCAATACATTATCACCGCATATTGGCTTTGCTTGAATTGCCCTGCCAATGCATATATATACATACATATGTATATATTTCAACATTTGAGGTAGGCTATATGATCACACCGGTAATATTTCAGTTGTTGTATTACTTGTGAGGCACAGTTGAGTGAGCATACATTTAAATAATTTGCTTTTTATATTACTGGGCTGATGGTGCCTGCATCTGATGGTCAGTCTCAACGGAGGGATAGACCAGCAGACTCTGGGTCCACCTCTCAACTTCCCTCTGCTCTCCCTTACCTCCGCTGACACTGACCAAAAAGGGACACCGTCTTCCAGCTAATGGCGAAACTTGAGTCGCACCACATTATTTCTGCCTCATGCACAAATTCATGTTACTCCTATGAACAGAGAAAGTGAAATATTCCTTGATATTAAAAATAACAATGCAAGCCTATCGATACACTTTCCTACTTATTCATTACAGCTGCAGTGTTGGTTGTAAGGCGAGTGGAAGTAGGAAGAATGTGCAGTGCAGCTGAATCGGGTGCACCTACCTCCAACAACACGAGACAAATACAAAAAATAGGAACACAAGGCTTTATCGTTGGGTTTTTTACAGACATATTTGATGATCGACTAGAAATGCCTTGGAGATCGACCAGTTGGTGACCACTGCTGTACTCTAACTTCCTTGTCTGAGGCAAAAACTCATAGAAAAACGGCCTGTGCTGATCCCAGGGATATGACAACGGCAAACGTTTTTTAGAAACAGAATCTTCTGAGGCAAACGTGGAACTCTTATGTGAATTAAGAGAAAAGGAGCAGGACTGTGCAGTACGCTGCTGTGTTGTATAATGCTCTTTCTGTAAAGTATGAAGAGGAAGTATCAATTGTGCAGAGGTTGGTGAAGTACCCATGTTTCATGTGTTTTTTTGTTGAAAAAAGAAACTCAAAGTTTGGGAAAGCCCATATAGTCCTATGTTTGAGAGCTGGAGTTTTGGATAAACAGAGTGTGATTATTTTGTTATTAGTCTGTTGTATTCATCGAAGAGTCAATGTTGTCTCTACATGTTACGCAGCCTTTGGCATGTATATAGATAGGCCTACATCTCAGTGTGGGAAGATATGCGATATGTGAGTGTGAATAAGAGGCCTGCTGTGCCTCATACTAGTGCACAAACAGGTAACTAGCAATTCCACATTGGTCACATATGCACTGTGATGCTAGTGTAAAGGTGTACAGCACAGCAGGCTAATGAGGGGAGCACGGCTAATAATAATGGCAGGAACGGAGCGAATTGAATGTCATCAAACACATGAAAACCATGTGTTTAACGTATTTGATACCATTCCACTAATTCCGCTCCAGCCATTACCACGAGCCCGTCCTCCCCAATTAAGGTGCCACCAACCTCCTGTGGTGTACAGAGAATACATAACTACGTACACCGCTATTGCACCAACCTATATGTAACTACATCATGTAACTACTATAATGTCAATAGGTTACATTGTTTTATTGTCACTTGACATA
This sequence comes from Coregonus clupeaformis, assembly GCF_020615455.1. NCBI lineage: Eukaryota > Metazoa > Chordata > Actinopteri > Salmoniformes > Salmonidae > Coregonus > Coregonus clupeaformis. The sequence goes on along the minus strand of NW_025537895.1, from coordinate 16,452 downwards.
AAGTGAAAACTGGAGGTTTTCTGATGTTAGTTATGTGTAGTGGTGTTATTAGCAGTATCAACACAATGCCTTTCCACTTTAACATATCATTCTGTCTGAATTAATTTGATCCCAGTGAAAAACAACACATCTGACACCAGTGTTGTTTCGTGAGGAAGTATCTACAAGCAGAATATAAGTACCTCCAGAATAATTATGTTCCCTGCACTTACAGTAGTGCTGCAAACCCCTTTACCCCTAATGAGCAACAACAGTGTGGAAATTGGTTGATTTTCCAACCTTTATCAAAATTATACAACACTGTAACATGGGAATGGCGTGCCATATTCCATACAGAACAGACTTGTTAGCTGAACACAGGATATTAACACATGAAATCCCTGCCTGGCTTGATATTGCCACCTCCCCCTATAATTTGATCCTCCACTTCAAGTCCCAACTGGCTGCAATGAGTCCTGATTGATGCAGTGCCTTGGTACTGCGATATCCCCTGATAGCCGCTGCTACTAGACGAGCTTGGCAGCCTTCGTTAATAATTTATAAGGATAGGTAGCTTACAAAAGACAACACATTATACTGTGAGAATCAGACTGGTCCTTAACACAGAGCCAGTACAGTCCTACTCCTACTTTTTCATGCCATCATTAGAGGCAACCGCCTATATGTCCCCTCGTCGTGTGGTTTTCACAAGGCCATAATAGGTGATATAAGTAATTTATGACCAATGATTTAAATACAAAATTTAGCATATTAATCAGGCAAAGACCTTTCCCCAGTTTGCAGCGCTGAGCTATTATATAAACAGGGGGCAGGCAAAGGACAGGTCAAGGGCAGGCAGAGGTCTGTAGTCCAGGGCAGAGTCCGTAAGGTACAGAGCGGCAGGCAGGCTCAGGGTCGGGGCAGGCAGAGGTCAGTAATCCAGGGCAGAGTCCGTAAGGTACAGAGCGGCAGGCAGGCTCAGGGTCGGGGCAGGCAGAGGTCAGTAATCCAGGGCAGTTTCAAAACGGTACAGAACGGCAGGCAGGCTCAGGGCAGGCAGAAAGATCAAAACCGGGAAAACTAGAAAACAGGGCTCAAGAAAACAGGAGTACGAAACACACGCTGGTAGGCTTGATGAGACAAGACGAACTGGCAACAGACAAACAGAGAACACAGGTATAAATGCACAGGGGATAATGGGGAAGATGGGCGACACCTGGGGGAGACAAGCACAAAGACAGGTGAAACAGATCAGGGTGTGACATGTATTGCCATGGGGAATCTGTCCATTCATTAGAGAACAATTAAACAAATTGGGAATTGGACTACATTTCTGATTTATTGGGTGTGCACACACAGATGCGACTCCCACTCTGCAAGATAGATACTTGAAGACTCTAAATGGGGAGTCCTAAGCTATTTGAACTTGAAGGGCTATAAAGTGGAAATGGCAACATAGCAGAACTGATTTGGTGAGATGTTTCATAAATCCATGGTGAAAGGCTCCTGATTTTCTGACAGCCCTTCTAGGCGATAGTGATAGATTAGAGTGTGTGCACACTGTGCCCGCTGCATGACGTGGTTGCAGGTGGCTGAGGGTGGAAGGTCACAGCAAGTCACGAAACAGCTAGCTCTAAACCTTGTTTACTGTACCCCCTGAGACATTTAGTCATACATTTAACTAAACTTTCAGAAGTGTTTACTAGATTATGTTGCATTCATTTTGAAGTTCTATTTCATTCAGAGATTTCCTTCAGACAACATCCCATCATGGCGCCCCTTAGAGAAGTGACGCACACGAACACCCCCCAAACTCCCTCAATTACACCCAACAATGATATAGATGACAACAACTAAGCATAACAATTTGGAGGTTGGGAAAACCGGAAGCAGATTGGCCATTACCCTTAAAAATGTATCAATTTAGGGATAATAACTAGTTGTGTTTGGGACAGTAATGTGGCGAGATGGCTCCCCTGATGGAGCTGGAAGAGACACAAAGAGATGGAACTGTTGCAGACGGACTGTAACACGGAGAGATTGGATTCCGAGGGGAGATCATCGCTTAAGTCAGAGCAGAGAGCCTAATGATATAATAGAGAAGTCTGAAAATGATGGAAGGTTATTATGGACACAATTAAAGATGGAGGACTGCTCCTGTCGATGCGCCGACGCGCCTTATCAAGTGCTGTTTATTTATATTCCCTGTGATGGATTCGTCATATCTGGCAGAGGTTTTTGAAGAAGGATGGCTGTGTTGGGGATACCAATATCTCGAAAGTGTGTGCATGTATCCAAGGTCTGAAGGAAAGCAAGCCATTATACATATTATGCGTGTGTGTGTGTTTGTGTGTGCGCGTGTTCGTCAGCTGTTAAGCAGAGAGGCAACAGCACCTGATAACCTCCCAATTTTACATAGACAGACACTATTGATTAACAAAATGCGTACGTGTCAGTCGAGTGCAAACAAATCAAGCTAAGCAAATATGTCGATAATACAGTATGTCAGGCGCCACCTAATGTTTTTTAAACACCTAAAGCCAGGTGATACCATTTGATATAATCTGAAATGTAATGCAGTTTTCTCATTCAAGAGAGGATGGAGGGAGTGGATGGATGGATGGAAAGATTTCTCTGGCTCCCTCATCTGTATTCTGCTACTGTCCACATGAATGAATCAGATAGTGATGGTCTGTTTCTCTCTCCCACACTCTCCCTCCATCCCTCCATCTCTCTCTATACCTGTTCTCTCTGCCATGACCCTTCACTGTCTTTCCCTGTCTATTTTTCTTTCATCTCCATTTTCTTCTTATCCACTCTGTCCTCTCTCCTCCTCAACTCCATCCCTCATCTCTCCTTCATCTTGTACGTCCTCATCTTCACTTTCTCTTTCATTTGCTCTCCCCCTCTACTTGCTCTCTCATTCCCACCTTATTCCCTTATCTACCTCATCTCTCGCTCATATCCACTCTTCTTGGCTCTCTGTCTTGCTCTCCTCAACACCTTCCCATCTCCACATCTTCACTCCTATCTCTCTCTTGCTCCTACGTATCTCCACCCCTCCATTCCTCTCTTTCACACCCTTCCCTCACATCTCTCTCCTCACTACCTCTCTTGCAACCCCTCCACTTGTCTTTCTTTCCAACCCTCTCTATCTTCCCCCTCTCTCTTTCTCACCATCTTTCCCTCTCTATGCATACACTCCCCTTCTCTAACCCCTTCCCTCCATACCTCTACTTCTCTCTTTTACCCCTTCCCCGTCCACCATTCCACTTCCTTCTCTCCTTCATCCCTTCCCTTTGTCCACCCCTCCTCTCTCGCGCTCGCTCTCGCCCTCCCTCCTCCTCACCCCACAGGTGGTGTGTGCATTGCCCAGTCTCTGAAGATCCCCAGGAGCCCAAGCCGGGGAGTTTGACAAGCTCATTCTGCGATTGCTTGAGACCTCCAACGCCCGAGAGCCGTCATCATGTTCGCCAATGAGGACGACATTAGGTGTGTGTCTCGGTCTCACACACACAAACAGACACACACGCACAGACACACGTCCTCCTTCAGTCAGTGCACTCTAGTCGCCATCGAGTTAAAAACAGTGTTTGTCCTCCATCAGTTAATCCACAAACCCTTCACTGTGGATTGAGATAACGATGTTTCGATTAACTCCGGGACACTACTGGTACAAGGAACTGTCTATGCGGCGGAGTGCCTTGTATTGAAGTTCCTTTCAGCACATAAAGGACTCTCTGATGCTCCTCAACCAAAAGCTCAGCACCTGAGTGTAATAAGTAAACTCAGTTTTCCAAACTTCTAAGGACTGGGTAGAGCCACACATCTTTCCTAAAATGGTTATATTAGACTGGATCTTGAGTTGAGAAGTCTGAGTTGAGAACGTCGGGTGAGGGTGACTTTGCAGGAATCAAAACTACAATATGGTTTCCTTTCACATTTACCCATTTCTTTAAATAGTAATATGGAAGCCATCAGGTTAACAAAGCTTAGATGGATCATTGGAGATATTGGATACGTATCTCAGATTGGACAATGACAGTTGAATATCTTTCTCTCTTTCTATATTTATTTAGTTTTAACCCCTTATTTTGATTGAGAACACATTTCATTTACAGCAACGACCTGGGGAATAGTTACAGGGGAGAGGAGGGGATGAATGAGCCAATTGGAAGGTAATGACGATTAGGTGGCCATGATGGTATGATTAGGAATTTAGCCAGGACACCCGTGGTTAACACCCCCTACTCTTACGATAAGTACCATGGGATCTTTTAGCGACCACAGAGAGTCAGGACACCCATTTAACGTTCCTATCAAAAAGACAGTACCCTACACAGGGAAATGTCCGCAATCACTGCCCTGGGATATTTTTTTTGACGAGAGGAAATAGTGCCTCCTACTGGCCCTCCACACCACTTCCAGCAGCTGCTGATCTCCCATCCAGGACCAACCCTGCTTAGCTTCAGTGACAAGCCAGCAGTGGGATGCTGGGTGGTATGCTGCTGGATGATGTTGCGGTTGGGGTCAAATCCATACAGGAAGTGAATCGGAATTCAGTGAATTGAAATTCAGTAAAACTAAATTCAGTTAATCGAAATATAACAACTTTGTTTTCTTCTCACAGGCGTATCCTGGACACGGCCAAACGCAACAACCAGACGGGTCACTTCCTTTGGGTTGGCTCAGACAGCTGGGGTCCAAGATCTCCCCCTGTGGTCCAGCAGGAGAGAGTGGCAGAGGGGGCCATCACCATCCTCCCCAAGAGAGCCTCCGTGGATGGTGAGAGAGCAGGGGACACTGAGCCTCATTGAACCTACTCAGCAAACAATGGGAAATAATGCATGTGTTTGTAGCACTGTGAGATGTACAAACCTTTTGTGCTATAGAGTGTGGCTTTAGGCTGATATACATTTATTTTGTCTCTGCTTTTATTCCTCTTCTTAATTTTCATCCTTATCTCAGCCTTCGACCGCTACTTCCGGAGCCGCTCCCTCTCCAACAACCGAAGGAACGTGTGGTTCGCTGAATTCTGGGAAGAAAACTTTGCGTGCAAGTTAGGGATGCATGGCAAGAGACCTGGGAGCCCCAAGAAATGCACAGGTACAGCATGTTCTTTCTTAAGCACTAAGGCTGTGGGATTTCTTTTAGGGGGGGTGGGCAAAAGTGAAAAAGTATTGACAAAAAAATATTATTGAATTGTGCTACATACAACTCATGTCCTCAATTTACTGAGTTGAAATAGAAACAACCCTAACCCTGGCTGCCATTCCCATACAAGAGGGAACAGCATTATCTGGGGACTAGAAAGAGGAAGTACCCTCAGGCAGCAAGACAAACAGAGGTCTGTGCGTTCCCTCAGTGCAAACCTGACTGTTTAAACAGTGCACTGCAGAGATAGGCCGTGAACAACAGATAGACAATAGTCTGTTGCTGGGGTGTATCTGCATCCCAATGCTCTACAGACCCTAACCATGAAAGTATGGACTATCTCACACCCCAGCCAATCAATGCCATGCTTTTGGTAGGCAAGAGGTGATGGATGGATGGCACAGGAGGTTGGTGGTACCTTAATTGGGGAGGACAGTCTTGTGGTAATGGCCGGAGCGGAATGAGAGGAATGGTATCAAATACATCAAACACATGGTTTTCATGTGCTTGATGCCATTCCATAAGCTCTGTTCCAGCCATTATTATAACTCATAACTCCAGTTATAGCACTGTAATTTCATCCCACCGGAATATCCCTTTCAATATATCTGGGAATATGTAGGGGAAAGGGTTTGCTCTAGCTTGAAATGGGAAACATCCATATGTGGCACTCTTCGAATGTACAGTAACTGCCTGAGGCACAAACAACCACATTGCAGAGACATGCTGTATGTCTGTGTTTGTGTTGAAGACCTCTGGAGACAAAGGCGTCAGATCCACACGCTCTGTATAAGTGTGTTTCTTTGAGTGTGTGTGTGTGCAGGGAGACTTTATGTACGTACATTGTGTTTGAATGCATGATTATTTGTAATAATAAAAGTTCTATTCATCAAAAATGCAGGATGTACGTTTGAGCTTTTTTTCGCCCACAAAACTCTGTTTGTGTCTGGGGATATGCAGAGGCAGACGGCTGTCCCTTGCCCGTATCCCAGACGACACTTATTGTTCTGACACGGTGACTTGAATTAATGAGAATAATTATGGAGCTGTCGTCGCCGTGCGTCAGTTATTTTCTCCTTCCCCCTCTTCTCTCTCTCTCTCCCTCCCTCTCTCTCTCTGCTCCTTATCTTCAATAGGATGCACACAACACTGCAGTGCTGATAGATTTGTCTGTCAACAACACACAGCCAGATCGCCTGATTATTATCATATTTTTTTAAAGGCAGTAGGAAAGGTATCAACTCATGACAGCGTGACAAAAAATGCAGCGCATTCTGTCACAAACAAAGCAGATGCGCCATGGTCCAGTAAAGCAAGTGGCACATACTAACTATTGTGTGCAGAAAATTCTAAAAAGGTCTTGCACTTAAGCCGACTGAGGGAGACAGCCAGATCAGCCCGAGGGTGTTCCAAAATGAATTCCACATCACTAAGCTTAGCACATACAGCGCTAGTCTACTGAGAGTTGCATTGTGCTGACAACAATGTCACCGCTGCGTGGGTGAAAAAAATGTAATCCTTGATGATTTTGAGGAGTTTTTCTGGAACACAGGCACTTTGGGCCAAATCCTTTGGAGACATGGCAGACACACCAAACAGAATTTGATCAATGCACGGTGAGAGTAGCCAGGCAGCAACAGTACCGAGAAGAAGAAAAAAGAAACAGCAATTTCAGCTTTCCAAAAATACCCCCAGTATCGTATCTCCCTCCATTAGGAAGCTCATGTAATTTTTCCTGAGAAAGGTAGACGGTTTGAAATCTGTTTGCCCTTGTCAGAAGCACTCCAGCCTTTTTCACTATATTCTTTCCCTGGTGTGGGAGCGAGGGGAGCAGCTTCAGTAAATGTTATTAGTAACTCGAGATTGAGTTTTAGTGCCGTGAGGAGAGGAGCTGTATGGGCATCTTTTATCTAGAGCTGTCGCTGTCTGCAGAGTAATCATGCAACAAGACAAACGGCTGAATCAGCACCACCTCTGGTCATTGTCCACATGTGTGTTTGTGTGTGTATGTGTGCGCACGTGTGTACTTATTTTTTAGTTTGTGGCCATTGCAATATCACACAATATCCCCATCCCTCTCTTAAACCTATAAAGAAAAGGAAAAGTGCTGACATGCTAAAGAATGCATTTTGTGTTTGTGTTTAGAACCAGGGCCCAGATTCACAAAACATTCTTAAGAAGAAATGTCTTCTTAACTGCCATTTTTTCCTTAACTATAGACTTAAGAAGAAAGTTAAGCAACGTTGCTATTCCTCAATAAAGTTATTGGAAATGTTCTTACGTTTTTTCCTATGTTTCTGTCACAGTTCCCTCAGCCAGAACCCAAAAGCAGACCAGGACAAGGAGAGTTGAACGAAGGTGAGGGTTTATTGGATACGACAAAAAGGTGCAGTATAATCCAGGGACAGAGCGGGCGGCGTGGTTGAGTAGTTGGGGGTGCAGTCTGGGTCCAGTGATGGCTCGGCAGCCGCCGACCATCAGGCAGAGGTGGAGTGAAGGTTCCGGACGTGTGACTGCAGGTGGAACAAAAACGGAGGTAAGAACACAAAACTCAACAAAGTACAAAATAACAAAAACTCACGCAAGATACTCTTAGACTGATACACAGTACACCTACTGTTCATGGCTAACGATCCGGCAGGAACTGGATGTTGGGCCAGAGCCTAAGAAAGGTGCTGATTAGGCCCAGGTGTGCAGATTGCTAACAGGAATCAGGTGCGGAAACCAGAGCGCTCCCCGGAGCGTTCCCCGAACCCTCGGGAAACTGGAGACTACGACCAGACCCCGACTCAGACAGCCGGGATCGTTACAGTACCCCCCTCCGACGAACGCCACCGGGCGGACTCCCGGAGCGCCAGGATGGAGGCGGTAAAAGTCCCTGATGAGATCCGCATCTAGGACCTGTCGCCGCGGAATCCAACTCCTCTCCTCCGGACCATACCCCTCCCAGTCCACGAGATACTGGAAACCCCGGCCCCGCCGTCTGGCATCCATAATGCGACGCACCGTGTAGGCAGGACCACCTCCGATCATCCGAGGAGGAGGAGGAGGAGGCGGAGGAGGCAACAGAGGACTGAGGAAGACAGGCTTGAGGCAGGAGACATGAAAAGTGGGATGGACTCTGAGCGTTCCTCGGTAGTTTGAGTCGCACGGCCACTGGATTGATCACCTTCTCCACCACAAACGGACCAATAAACTTCGGTAACAACTTCCTAGACTCAGTCCGTAACGGAAGATCCCGTGTGGCCAACCAAACCCTATCTCCGATGGTATAGGTGGGAGCGGGGATCCGGCGACGATTCGCCTGGAGCTGATACCGGTCCGAACCTCTAAGGAGTGCCTTTCTGGCCCGATGCCAGGTCCGTGGCAACGCGAATATGGGCCTGAACAGAAGGCACTGAGAGCTCCTTCTCCTGAGAAGGGAATAGGGGAGGTTGGTAGCCATACAGGCACTGGAAGGGAGACATCCCAGTGGCCGATGTAGGGGAGAGTATTGTGGGCATACTCAACCCAAGGCAACTGAGAGGCCCAGGAGGTGGGGTTGGAAGAGACCAGACAGCGTAGCGTGGATTCCATCTTCTGGTTGGCTCTCTCCGCCTGACCATTGGATTGGGGGTGAAAACCAGATGTGAGACTGACTGTAGCTCCAATGGCCAAACAGAAGGACTTCCAGACAGCAGAGGTAAACTGAGGGCCACGGTCGGAAACGATATCACTGGGCAACCCGTGGACCCTGAAAACCTCCCCTAACCAGGATCTCGGACGTCTCCGAGGCAGAGGGAAGCTTGGCAATAGGCACAAAGTGGGCGAACTTGCTGAATCTGTCCACGATAGTCAGAACGACCGTGTTCCCCTCAGAAGCGGGCAACCCCGTGACGAAGTCCAGGGCCAGATGCGACCATGGACGCCGGGGAATAGGAAGGGGATGAAGTAGTCCAGAGCTGGGCCGATTGGTACTCTTATTCTGCGCACACACTGGACAGGCAGCAACAAAACCCCGAGTATCCTCGGCCATGGCAGGCCACCAAAAACGTCTGCGAAGAAACGCCATCGTCCGAGCCACGCCGGGGTGACAAGCCATCTTGCTGGCGTGGGACCATTTGAGGACAGCAGGACGAACCGACTCAGGCACAAACAACCGACCGGGTGGACCGTTACCGGGACCGGGCTGAGTCCGAAGGGGGCCGCCAGCACCTCCTCCTCAATCTTCCACATCACTGCTCCCACGACGCAGTGCCGGGGAGAATAGTCTCGGTCTTGGACCCACTCTCCTCCGTCTTGGAGAACATCCGGGACAAGGCGTCCGCCTTGCCGTTCTTAGATCCAGGTCGAACGTCAGGGCAAACTTGAATCGTCCGAAAAACAACGCCCACCTGGCCTGACGGGAGTTGAGACGTTTAGCCGATTGCACGTAAGCAAGATTCTTGTGGTCAGTCCAGACAAAAACGGTTGCTCCGCCCCCAACCAGTGGCGCCACTCCTCCAAGGCAAGTTTCACCGCGAGAAGCTCCCGGTTACCCACATCGTAATTCCTCTCCGCAGGCGAAAGGCGACGAGAGTAGTAGGCGCAGGGATGGAGTTTACTGTCCGTGGAGCATCGCTGCGACAGGATGGCGCCAACTCCCACATCAGACGCGTCCACTTCAACGACGAACTGACGGGCCGTGTCCGGTTGAGAGAGAATCGGTGCGTTGGTGAATCGCCTCTTCAAATCCAGAACGCTTCGATCCGCCTCCGGATTCCACTTGAAGGTCCTGATGCTGGAAGTCAAGGCAGTTAATGGAGCGGCCACACGGCTGTAATCCCGGATGAATCTGCGGTAGAAATTCGCAAACCCCAAAAATCTCTGGAGCTGCAATCTCGTACCGGGCTGGACCCATTCCAGAACCGCTCTAACCTTCTCCTGGTCCATCCTAATCTCACCCCTGGAGATGATGTACCCGAGAAAGGATGTCGTGTGGGCGTGAAACTCGCACTTCTCGGCCTTCACGAACAGGCGATTCTCCAACAATCGCTGCAGAACCTGCCGGACATGCTGGACGTGGTCGGAAGGTTCCTTCGAGAAGATCAGAATGTCATCCAGGTAAACAAACACGAAGAGACCGATCATATCTCTCAGGACGTCGTTCACCTACTCTGGAATACCGCTGGAGCATTGGTCAGTCCAAACGGCATCACCTGATACTCGAAGTGCCCCATCGGGTGTATTGAAACCCGTCAACCACTCGTCCCCCTCTCTGATCCGGACCAGGTGATACGCATTGCGTAGGTCTAACTTGGTGAACACCGTAGCACCCTGTAAGGAGTCGAAGGCAGAACTCATCAAGGGCAGGGGATACTTGTTCTTGACCGTGATGTCATTCAACCCCCGATAATCAATACACGGTCGAAGAGAGCCATCCTTCTTTCCCACAAAGAAGAATCCTGCCCCCAGGGGTGATGACGAGGAACGAACGAGACCAGCAGCTAGGGACTCCTTGATGTAGGTCTCCAACGCCTCACGTTCAGGTCGGGAGATACTGTATAACCTTCCCTTGGGGTAGACAGCTCCAGGAACCAGGTTGATGGCACAATCATATGGTCGGTGGGGAGGAAGTGACAGAGCCTTCTGCTTACTGAAAACTTCCCCCAAATCGTGATATGTCTCGGGAACCAGGGACAAATCTGGGGGGTTTAGCCTCAATCACCTGACTGGGAACCGAATGGGGGCAGGCAGTCTTGAGACAGTTAGCATGACAATCAAGGCTCCAACTCGTTACCTTGCCCGTCGCCCAATCGAACGTGGGATTGTGTTCCTTCAGCCAGGGGTATCCAAGGACCAGAGGAACATGGGAAGACGGCAGAATGAAAATGAAATCATCTCCGAACGATTCCCCGACAACCGCATCTTAACCGGTTCAGTCCTCATCGTGATACGTGCCAGACTACTGCCGTTCAGAGTGGTCGCTTCAATGGCTTCCGGCAATTGCTCCTTGGAAAGCCCCAGCTGTTCCACCAACTCGGCATCAAGAAAGCTTCCATCGGCACCTGAATCGATAAAAGCGTTAAGCGCTAAGCTCTGATTCCTGTTCACAAGGGTAGCCGGGAAGCGGGGTCTGACAGAGGTACTGAGAGGTTGAAACTGGCTCGCTAAAAGTCCTCCCAACTTTAGCGAGCCGGCAGTTTGACGACCGCGGGAACAAGTGGAGATGTAATGTCCCGAGCGACCACAGTAGAGGCAGCAGTTGGTCTTACGTCTAGGTTGACGCTCCTCCTTGGTTAACCCGTGCCGCCCCACTTGCATGGGTTCAGAATCGGGAGAGAGGTCCTCTCTACTAATCCTTAGTGGTGGAGAATGATCGACGTGTTCTGGTCCACCACCCGATCCGACTGGGAACTGAGAAGCTGATCGATTGGACGGACCCCATTGCTTCTCCCTCCTTCGCTCTCGGACTCGATTATCCACCCGAATAGACAAGGCTACCAAGCTGTCCAGGTCACTAGGCTCCGGATAGGAGATCAACTCATCCTTGAGCTGCTCCGACAGGCCCTGGTAAAAGGCCGCTTGCAAAGACTCCTCGTTCCACCCACTCTCCACAGCCAACGTCTTGAACTCGATCACGAAGTCGGCCACGCTGCGAGTTCCTTGGTGAAGAGAAAACAGACGCCTAGCTGCGTCCCTCCCTCGGACGGAATGGTCGAAGAGCTTCCTCATCTCGGCCGTGAACCCCTGGTATGAAGCCATGCAGGGATCCTGTCGTTCCCAAACGGCTGAAGCCCACTCCAGCGCTCGACCACGCAGCAACTCCAATCAAAAAGGCTATCCTAGCCTTGTCAGTGGCATAAGAGTAGGGCTGTAGATCGAACACTAATCCACACTGCATAAGGAAGAACGGCATCTTCCCAGCTCCCCCTCATATTTATCCGGTGTCGGCACCTTGGGCTCACGGAGGGACACAACTTCAGAAGCGGCAGGCGAGATGGGTGAAACCGGTAGTGAGTCCTCCACCGGACACTGGCGTTGGTTCTGGACCTCCGTCAGGCCGGTAGAAAGGTTCCGAACTGACAACGCGATCTCCTGTAGTACCATGCTATGATGGCCCAACATCTTCTCCTGCTGGGTAATGGCATGGCGAACAGAGTCCAGGTCCGCTGGGTTCATAATTGGCCGGATCGTTCTGTCACAGTTCCCTCAGCCAGAACCCAAAAGCAGACCAGGACAAGGAGAGTTGAACGAAGGTGAGGGTTTATTGGATACGACAAAAAGGTGCAGTATAATCCAGGGACAGAGCGGGCGGCGTGGTTGAGTAGTTGGGGGTGCAGTCTGGGTCCAGTGATGGCTCGGCAGCCGCCGACCATCAGGCAGAGGTGGAGTGAAGGTTCCGGACGTGTGACTGCAGGTGGAACAAAAACGGAGGTAAGAACACAAAACTCAACAAAGTACAAAATAACAAAAACTCACGCAAGATACTCTTAGACTGATACACAGTACACCTACTGTTCATGGCTAACGATCCGGCAGGAACTGGATGTTGGGCCAGAGCCTAAGAAAGGTGCTGATTAGGCCCAGGTGTGCAGATTGCTAACAGGAATCAGGTGCGGAAACCAGAGCGCTCCCCGGAGCGTTCCCGAACCCTCGGGAAACTGGAGACTACGACCAGACCCCGACTCAGACAGCCGGGATCGTTACAGTTTCTTCCTAAGAAAAAAGTGAAGTAGAAATGGGATTCTTGAAAATAATGTTTTAGGATTTCTTCTTGGAAATGTACTTAACTTTAAGACAGCTAAACCCTTGTCTTGTGACGAATGGAGACTTTTGTAACCATTAACATTTTCTTGCGCCCCCCAGTCTTCTTCAATGCCTTGTTTCTCTCAGCTCCCTTCTTCTTAGCAGCTGACTTGATCTCGGACCACTTTTTCTACGGGCGTCACTGTCCCTTGCCATACGACAGACTTGGCCACTCTCGCCCATCCTCTCTTTTTTGTCTGCAGTGACCCCGCAGTTATTGAGTCTCCCCAACAGCAACCTTTTCCTGGCTGCTAATTCCTCCACCATTTTAGTTTTTGATATAGCTAGTCTGATGGCTATAATGTGTGATAAATAACAGTTGTTTTTGTGTATAAAGGGTTCGCAAGCCAACTAAAAAGGATATATTCTCGAGACATAAAGCAGATAAATAAATGTAATAAAATGGAAATATCAACACTATTGTAGCGGGCCAAATCCTATCATCCCTGTCACACACTCCAGTATGAAAAATGTATGCACTCACTAATTGTAAGTCGCTTCTGGATAAGAGCATCTGCTAAATGACTAAAATGTCAAATAGGCTTATTTATTGGTTTCAAGCACGTCACTAATGTCAATGCCACATAAGAAGATATTTACGAAGTTCTTAGGAAATATATTTATGAAGTTCCTAAGAAAACTATGAATTCTTAAGAACATTTTGAGGAATATGAACTTCTTATTGTTTTCCTTAAGAAACTTCTTAAGTTTTTCCGTAAGTAGTGTTTGGTGCAGACATATATGAACGTTTGCGTGTGTACTTATGAATGTGTGTGTATATGTATGTGTATCTGTGGGACTGTCTATGTAAGCAAATGTGTGTACAGACTTGTGTGTATATGTGGCCCATTCGAGAATCAAGCCCATCAAACCCTTGTCTTTTTTATTTTCTATTTTTTTATTTCACCTTTATTTAACCAGGTAAACCAGTTGAGAACAAGTTCTCATTTACAACTGCGACCTGGCCAAGATAAAGCAAAGCAGTGCGATAAAAACAACAACACAGAGTTACATATGGGGTAAAACAAAACAAAGTCAAAAATACAACAGAAATACATATATACAGTGTGTGCAAATGTAGCAAGTTATGGAGGTAAGGCAATAAATAGGCTATAGTGCAAAATAATTACAATTAGTATTAACACTGGAATGATAGATGTGCAAGAGATGATGTGCAAATAGAGATACTGGGGTACAAATGAGCAAAATAAATAACAATATAGGGATGAGGTAGTTGGGCGGGCTAATTTCAGATGGGCTGTGTACAGGTGCAGTGATCGGGTTAGGTGCTCTGACAACTGATGCTTAAAGTTAGTGAGCGAGATAAGTGTCTCCAGCTTCAGAGATTTTTGCAATTTGTTCCAGTCATTGGCAGCAGAGAACTGGAAGGAATTGCGGCCAAAGGAGGTGTTGGCTTTGGGGATGACCAGTGAGATATACCTGCTGGAGCGCAGACTACGGGTGGGTGTTGCTATGGTGACCAATGAGCTAAGATAAGGCGGGGATTTGCCTAGCAGTGATTTATAGATGGCCTGGAGCCAGTGGGTTTGGCGACGAATATGTAGTGAGGACCAGCCAACAAGAGCGTACAGGTCACAGTGGTGGGTATTATATGGGGCTTTGGAGACAAAACGGATGACACTGTGATAGACTACATCCAATTTGCTGAGTAGAGTGTTGGAGGCTATTTTGTAAATGACATCGCCGAAGTCAAGGATCGGTAGGATAGTCAGTTTTACGAGGGCATGTTTGGCAGCATGAGTGAAGGAGGCTTTGTTGCAAAATAGGAAACCGATTCTAGATTTAACTTTGGATTGGAGATTCTTAATGTGAGTCTGGAAGGAGAGTTTACAGTCTAACCAGACACCTAGATATTTGTAGTTGTCCACATACTCTAGGTCAGGCCCGTCGAGAGTAGTGATTCTAGTCCATATGGGCAAGTTGCAGCGGAGGGTGCAGAGCTGGTGGCCAGGGTAGTGGTAGCCAGGTGGAAAGAATGGCCGTAGCAAAATGCTTGTTGAAATTCTCGATTATTGTAGATTTATCGGTGGTGATAGTGTTTCCTAGCCTCAGTGCAGTGGGCAGCTGGGAGGAAGTGCTCTTATTTTCCATGGACTTTACAGTGTCCCCAAACTTTTTGGAGTTAGTGCTACAGGATACAAATTTCTGTTTGAAAAAGTTAGCATTTGCTTTCCTAACTGCTTGTGTATATTGGTTCCTAACTTCCCTGAAAAGTTGCATATCGCGGGGGCTATTTGATGCTAATGCAGTACGCCACAGGATGTTTTTGTGCTGGTCATGGGCAGTCAAGTCTGAGGAGAACCAGGGGCTATATCTGTTCTTAGTTCTGTATTTTTTGAATGGGGCATGTTTATTTAAGATTGAGAGGAAATTACTTTTAAAGAACAACCAGGCATCCTCTACTGACGGAATGAGATCTATATCCATCCAGGATACCTGGGCCAGGTCAATTATGAAGGCTTGCTCGCTGAAGTGTTTTTGGGAGCGTTTGACAGTGATGAGGGGTGGTCGTTTGACCGCGGACCCGTTACGGATGCAGGCAATAAGGCAGTGATCGCTGAGATCCTGGTTGAAGACAGCGGAGGTGTATTTAGAGGGTAAGTTAGTCAGGATGATATCTATGAGGGTACCCATGTTTACGGATTTAGGGTTGTACCTGGTAGGTTCGTTGATAATTTGTGTGAGATTGAGGGCATCTAGTTTAGATTGTAGGATGGCCGGGGTGTTAAGCATATCCCAATTTAGGTCACCAAGCAGTACGAACTCTGAGGATAGATGGGGGGCAATCAATTCACATATGTTGTCCAGGGCACAGCTGGGGGCTGAGGGGGTCTGTAGCAAGCGGCAACAGTGAGAGATTTATTTCTGGAAAGGTGGATTTTTAGAAGTAGAAGCTCAAACTGTTTGGGCACAGACCTGATAGTATGATAGAGCTCTGCAGGCTATCTCTACAGTAGATTGCAACTCCACCCCCTTTGGCAGTTCTATCTAGACGGAAAATGTTATAGTTGGGGATGGAAATTTCAGAATTTTTGGTGGCCTTCCTAAGCCAGGATTCAGACACTGCTAGAACATCAGGGTTGGCGGAGTGTGCTAACGCAGTGAATAACTCAAACTTAGGATGGAGGCTTCTGATATTTACGTGCAGAAAACCAAGACTTTTACGGTTACAGAAGTCAACAAATGATAGCTCCTGGGGAGTAGGAGTGATACTGGGGGCTGCAGGGCCTGGGTTAGCTTCTACATCACCAGAGGAACAGAGGAGGACTAGAATAAGGATACGACTAAAGGCTTTAAGAACTGGTCTTCTAGTGCATTGGGTACATAGAATAAAGGGGGCAGTTCTCCGGGCGTTGTAGAAAAGATTCAGGGCATTATGTACAGAAAAGGATATGGGAAGGATATGAGTACAGTTCAGGTAACCCTAAGCGTTGGGTAACAATGAAAGAAATAGCGCCACTGGAGGCACCGATTGAGCCGGTCTCGCGTGTATGGGGTGGAACAAAGGAACTATTTGAGGCAGTTTGAGAG
>NW_025537894.1:0-25941 GCF_020615455.1 Coregonus clupeaformis | reverse complement strand
ACTGTCACGATCGTCAGGGAGAGACCAATGCGCAGCGTGATGAACGAACATGTTTACTTTATTAAATTAAAGCACGAACAAAACAACAAACGACTCGTAACGTCCACGGTGACAAAGACCGACACGGAACAAGAACCCACAAACACAAAAGGAAAACAGACAGTATAAATATGGCTCCCAATCAGAGACAACCAGCCAACAGCTGACACTCGTTGCCTCTGATTGGGAGTCACTCAGGCCAACATAGAAATACACAACCTAGAACCCCCAACATAGAAATAGAACACATAGAATGAACACACCCTGGCTCAACATATAGAGTCCCAGAGCCAGGGTGTGACAGTACCCCCCCCCTAAAGGCGCGGACTGCGACCGCGCCTCAATAAGAGCAAAACAGGGGAGGGCTGGGTGGGCATACCTCCTCGGCGGCAGTTCTGGCTCCGGCCTTGCCCACCACCCTCCAATAATCCCCCCATAGCGCCCCTGGTCCGGTCTGGACCCGCTGGCTGGAGCTGACCTGAACGTAGCAGGAACGGCTAGCTTCAGCTCCGTTGTGGAGCAGTTGAGCGGTACCTGATTTGGCACCGATGACCCAGGCACGGGTTGTGCCGGACTGACGACGCGCACCCCTGGCTTGGTGCGTGAGGCAGGAACGGACCGGACCGGGCTGACGATGCGCACCCCTGGCTTGGTGCGTGGAGCAGCAACGGGCCGGACCGGGCTGACGATACGCACCCCTGGCTTGGTGCGTGGAGCCGGAACGGGCCTCACCGGACTGACGACTCGCACCCCTGGCTTGGTGCGTGGAGCAGCAACGGGCCGGACCGGGCTGACGATGCGCACCCCTGGCTTGGTGCGTGGAGCCGGAACGGGCTTTACAGGGCTGACGACTCGCACCCCTGGCTTGGGTGCGAGTAGCAGGAACGGGCTGGACCAGGCTGACGACTCGCACCCCTGGCTTGGTGCGAGTAGCAGGAACGTTCTGGACCAGGCTGACGACTCGCACCCCTGGCTTGGTGCGAGTGGCAGGAACAGGCCGGGCTGGGCTGGCGACTCGCACCCCTGGCTTGGTACGAGTGGCAGGAACAGGCCGGGCCGGGCTGGCGACGCGCACCGTAGGCTTGGTGCGAGTGGCAGGAACAGGCCGGGCCGGGCTGGCGACGCGCACCGTAGACTTGGTGCGTGGAGCAGGGACAGGCCGGGCTGGGCTGGCGACGCACCCCGTAGGCTTGGTGCGTGGAGCAGGGACAGGCCGGGCTGGCGACGCACCCCGTAGGCTTGGTGCGTGGAGCAGGGACAGGACGGGCTGGGCTGGCGACGCACACCGTAGGCTTGGTGCGGGGAGCAGGGACAGGCCGGACTGGGCTGGCGACGCACACCGTAGGCTTGGTGCGGGGAGCAGGAACGGGCCGGACCGGGCTGACGATACGCACCCCTGGCTTGGTGCGTGGAGCCGGAACGGGCCTCACCGGACTGACGACTCGCACCCCTGGCTTGGTGCATGGAGCAGCAACGGGCCGGACCGGGCTGACGATGCGCACCCCTGGCTTGGTGCGTGGAGCCGGAACGGGCTTTACAGGGCTGACGACTCGCACCCCTGACTTGGTGCGAGTAGCAGGAACGGGCTGGACCAGGCTGACGACTCGCACCCCTGGCTTGGTGCGAGTAGCAAGAACGTTCTGGACCAGGCTGACGACTCGCACCGTAGACTTGGTGCGTGGAGCAGGGACAGGCCGGGCTGGGCTGGCGACGCACCCCGTAGGCTTGGTGCGTGGAGCAGGGACAGGCCGGGCTGGCGACGCACACCGTAGGCTTGGTGCGTGGAGCAGGGACAGGCCGAACCGGGCTTTGGAGACGGATAGGAGACCTGGAGTGAAGAGCGGCCACAACCCGTCCTGGCTGAATGCCTACCCTCACACACTCTGTGTGAGGCATCCGCACAGGACGTACAGGGCTGTGTACCCGTACTGGCATAACAGCACGTGACACTGGAGCAGGATATCCGGGACCGCGGAGAGGCATTGGAGACCACGAGCGTTGAGCCGGCACACTCCTTCCTGGCTGCATACACCCCTTCGCACGACACGTGCGGGGTGCTCGCACAGGACGTACAAGACTATGCCGGACCACTCGTGGCACAGTACGCCGCTCCGCATACCGCGGAACCTGCCCCGTCCCATGCTGCCATGCCTGAGTACGGGAAGTTGGTTCCGCTCTCCATCCAGGCTCCGCCAACCTGCCTTCTGGCCCCCCTAACCCGGTGGCCTCCTCTCCAAATCGCCCTGTGGCAGCCTCCTGCTGCCCAGCCGCCCATGCCGTGTGCCCCCCCCTAAAACATTTTTGGGGTTGCCTCTCGTCCGTCCGACGATGGCACTGCTGACGCCGCTGCTCCTCTCTCGCCAGGGCCTTAATCCTAGCCCAAGGTCCCTTGCCCCCGAGCATGTCCTCCCAGGACCACGATTTGCCCACCTGGGCCATCGCCAACCTCTCCATCTCCTTACCCGGCGCTTCCTCCCATGTCCAGTCTGCCTGCTCCTGGACAAGCTGCTTGGTCCTTTTATGGTGGGTTTTTCTGTCACGATCGTCAGGGAGAGACCAATGCGCAGCGTGATGAACGAACATGTTTACTTTATTAAATTAAAGCACGAACAAAACAACAAACGACTCGTAACGTCCACGGTGACAAAGACCGACACGGAACAAGAACCCACAAACACAAAAGGAAAACAGACAGTATAAATATGGCTCCCAATCAGAGACAACCAGCCAACAGCTGACACTCGTTGCCTCTGATTGGGAGTCACTCAGGCCAACATAGAAATACACAACCTAGAACCCCCAACATAGAAATAGAACACATAGAATGAACACACCCTGGCTCAACATATAGAGTCCCAGAGCCAGGGTGTGACAGTCACTCTCACTCAGATGTGTAGAATTACAGGACAGTAGATATACAGTTACACATTCTTCTCTCTGCTCAGGTAACGTCGTTAGCAAATATGTACTGCTGGATCAAGGCTAAACCATTTGATAGACAGTAGAGGATCTCAGACACGGTCAGGTTGAGAGAGAAGAACTCTGTGGTCACTGTCCCTCCCGCTCCGGTCACTATCAGTCACAGGACGTAGACATTGGTGAGGTGACCCAGGAAGAGGTTGAATGTTTGTATTTGCAGAGAATAAGGCTCTAAGTCTGAGGGGAATACAATTGGGGCGTGGTCGGTTACCCAGCTACAGATGAGGTGGTGAGAGAAGAGTCGTTCCACTGGGTGGTATTCCTCCTTTTATTGAGTTGGCTCTTAGGTGTATCAAATCAAATCAAACGTTATTTGTCTCATACACGTGTTTAGCAGATGTTATAGCGGGTGTAGCAAAATGCTTTTGCTTCGCCAGGTTGAATTTGTATGTTCCAATGTCCAAGTGATGTCTGCAGAAATCATGAAAAACACAAGGGCTTTTTGTCTTGGAGTAATACCATAACAAATGTTATAATGTGGTTATAATAAATTGACTAATCAACATGCTGTACTTTTATAGTCGTTGATATGAAATGAGTCTTGAAACTGCATTTACTGCAAAGAAGCTTTCCTTTCTGTTGAATGTGTCGTATCGGATGAATGGTGGCCATTATTGCTGTCAACAAAGAGTCCGTTTTATGCTGCATCGTGTTAGAGGCTTTTATTAAAATCACGAGGTTACAGCATAAATGACAGGTGACATGACACCCGGGGAACGACGCCTCCGCATGGCTGCTCGTTCTGACGTCCTCTTCGTTTAACCCCCCTATTTATAAACAATGAAACTCCCTCTTCTGGCCAATCACCAGTCTCCCCTGTCTACAACACACTTCCGGTCTGTTGTATTTGGCGTCACACCCAAAACATTCCCTCTTGATACTAACACAAACACCATTCCATTTCTTCATGAAAAACATTTAACAAAGGCATAATCTTCAGATACTATATTCCCCCCTTCGAGACGAACTAAACGTCTATAAAACAAACAGAATAGGATTATGACTAGTAGCAATTTATCTTATTGAGTATCTTTAACATTAAACCAAAAACATTCTCCTCTAGAGTGTAAATACCTTTCTATGCAATAACTGTTTATGAAGTGTGAATACATTACTATCTTTATGAAGTGTGAATACATTACTATGAAATATGAAGAAATCTCTATGGAGTGTAAGAGCGAAAAACTGTCCGGCAGCCATCTTTTCAGATATCCATCCATCAATCAAGACAGTAAAATTCTCTCACGGTTCCTCTGCCCCAGGCAACCACCTCGGTACTCCAGATAACCTCATAAACCATGTAAATGCCTTTGAAACTATGATGCAATTAAATACACATGTAAGCCCCTGCAAACAAAATCCTATCCAAAAACATCCACTCTAAAGGCTGGTCAACCCATTGGACCCAAAAGTGGAACTCTCCCTACCTAAATTTCCTCTGTCCCTAAGCATTCACGAAATAAACAAAAACATCTAAGATCCTCACATGTATTCAATAACATCAAACATCATTCTACAAAATTAATCCCTGAGGCTATTACACAATTATGTATTACACATGTCTATATTTCATTGCAGACACTGGAATGTAGTCCACTACACTTCATCTCCCTGTAGTCTCGACTTCCAATGGACTGTTGATGATGGAATCAGCCACACCCTCCTTGTTTCATCTCCTCCAGTCATATTGTCCCTTCATATTGTCTTTGTTTGAGTATTTCAATCTCCACATGTTCCCCCAAATGCTTCTGGAAGAAAAAGAAACGACCAAACAGTATCTTTTGCAAAACAAACACTTTCAAATTAAACATCAATATCAACTAAGAATATAACAATGATATATAAATGATGCATGAATCACATAAACCTATTCCCCCCTTTGATTCATAAATCATACCAACATCACCCCAATATTGAAAAAATTTTTTTTTGAAAAATCATCAAAATGATATTTATCCATCAGTTCCACTTGTCCGTCTTTATCCAGATCAGGAACAGTCAACACCGGCATCTGAGTGTTGTCTCCAGGCATCACTCTCCAACCTATCTCAATATCATAGCTTTCTCAAAGGTCAGTAACAAATTAAACATCACACAGTGTTATCAAAGCTGAAACTAAAATCTGACCCATCACTGCCCCTACTGGCCTAACTGATCTTGCAACCAAGTCTTCCAAATGCATCCCTTATTTCCTTCAATGCATCTATAACCCCAGTGATATTATCTGAACTATCTGGACTCAAAGTATAACTAATATTTATCAATATGATCTTCCCAAATGTTACACCATACCATGAATAAAGTCCCCCCTTCTCCCTTAGACTTATCCTTCAATGATAGGCTTGAAGCCTATGACATGTCCCTTTTCATCCTATTTTGAACTCTAGTTTCAGATTGATCTGTGTTCGGTGCTACTCCTCTTTTAATAGTAAAAGCCTCATATGGAAGCTTCAACGTTGACATTAACAACCTCCTATCCATCCATAGGGTAAGAATATATACGTTTTATCATCACAAACCCACCAAATATCTCTAAAATTCCCAATAGTCACATTGTCAGTCAAAAGCTAATCTTTTAACCCTCAAAGTCCTGCTGTTCCTACTACCTGGTACATAAAAAGTAACCTTATATTTCTCATTACTACCCTTAATGTCATGCTTATCCAAAGTCATCATATAATCATCACAATCTGATATTCCCATAAACATACCCTTTACCTCATATGTTTTATTAGAACAAAAACAACTTTTAGCCCTCAATGTTTCACCTGAATACTTCAGGGTTCCGTTGTTACCTGATTTTCCTTTCCCATTTAACAATTCCCATAGGGTAATTCATTTAACCAAGAACACTTAAACCTAGGCTTAAACCACTGTTCTGACAACGACATTATTTTATCTGTCAATGACTGTTGCCAATACCACAGTCATGACAAAGCATAAGACTGACCCATACCTGATAGAGGCCGCGCGACCGTCTAACATGTCTGGTGCTGGAATTCTCAACAGACATGGACCAACAAGATTCCTCACTGATCTTACAGAATGAGTTAATCTATCTCTAATTTCCACAACAGAAGAACGAGCGGTACTGATCAGATACCTCTCCTTGTCTGTCATTAAAATCAAAGACCTCATCCTGTATCTCCATGATGAATCTATATTCTCTCTACTATTATCTGTTCTCCTATTTTAACCCTATTCGTACTATCATTGACAGCACTCTCCATCCATAACATAACCCATGAGTCTAAAATTCCCCATTTAATTTCAGAAAAGTTGTTGTCGATGTCTCCCTACATTTGCTATTGCCATCATATCCCTTCCAAAGTTACCATTAAAGTAGTTGATGTATTATCCTTAATTCTTTCTAGTAGGAAAGCTACCGATATCCTATGTGTATTATCTACTATTGGAGTGACTACTGTAATCTACTCCTGAACTCCCTTGGTGACTGTGGAACTTCAACAGATTTCAAATCTTCCATTATAGGCATCACTTTACGAATTACATAGCCCTTTAACCAATAATTCTTAACCGGAACAAATTTTAATGCTTGCACTAGATAAGTATACATATATTCTCCCTGACCTTTCTCTGTAACATTACGCCAAATAAGTGAACAGTCACTCCTAACCTCTTCCACTTCATATCGTTGTACAAACTATCCCTCCTTTGACTAGGGGACACCGCTTCTACATCTGGTCCTGATAACAATACTTATTCTCCATAATTATCTCTCCATATGGGAGGAACATCCCCATCCTAACCCTAATAAGTATTCTTTCCCCTAAAATTGGTACTGTATTGGTTCCCTTATAATCAAATGCGATATATTTATGGCTTTAATAACTATCAATGTTGAAAGAGTTAAATTGCTTCTCCCTGTTGTTCTAATAGACTGAAGTGTTAATGTCCTTAGTTACTCCTAGTTTTTCCCCAAAGAAAAAAGTTGTCTTTGCTTGTACTTCCATCTATCACCACTAGTGTCACTTTTTCCCCAAATCTCAGTCCTTTCTCTAAATCCCTGACTTTCAAACCTTTGATTACACAAAATACACCTATAATTACCTTGATCTCCCTGCTGGGAACTGTAACTATAGATACTCAATCACCCTCAATCTTCTCTTATCATTCAGCAACACATACTTTCTCAATGCATCTTCTCCCAACAGATCTAAACTCCTACCATATCTTCCCACTAAACTTCTAAAAATGTCATTCACCACTTCTCTCTCTGTCTTACTACTAACTTTGAAACTTAGCTTACTGTCTCAGAGTTCCTTCAACCCTAATCCTCCTAACTTATTTTAATCTAATCTTTTCTCCCATAACTTTTAAACCTTTTTCCACTGATATATTTACAAAATCCCTTTACCACCAAATGTTAGAATATGTGATTGGGAAAGTTCCCAACTGCCTTTGACTTTTTACACATAGACTAAACACCTTTTAGCCTAGCCTGAAATCCCTTAGTGTAAGAATGTAACCCAGAATAATAGTCACCCCTTTTAACTTTTCAGACAGATTGTCTAATAGACAGTCGTCTAGTGTACATCTTATTGTACAATTCAATTTAAACAATGCATCTCTTCCCAACACTGCCATAACAGTATCTTCTAATATTAGTATGTCTATTTTGATTTCTCTTTGATTTTTATAGCAGAGCTCCATTGATTCCCTAACTTCAATTGTTAGCTATTTTCTCTTCTTCTCTAATCGATTCTCTCAGCTGACACCCCCCTTCGTCTCTTCTAGGCACTAACAGGTGATCTTCACTTGCTCCTTTATCTTCCTCTGTTGTTTTCTCCTGGCGCATTTCCATCCCAGGTAAAGTAACCAATCTGTCCATAATTATAACAGTCTCCTGAAAGTTGCTGAAAGTGTAGCTGAAATCTTCCTCCTCCTTCTATTTTTCTCGTCAATTCTGTGTCTGTCCAGAAACTGGCTTTGGATATGAATCAACTGGTACCCCCTTGGCTGGTACAATTGCATTTGATATTGTTCAGTTGAAGCTGTAACAGTAATTGTTGATTTGGTTCACTCTGATTCTTCATAACTGTCACGATCGTCTTCCAACGGAGCAGACCAATACGCAGCGTGTTGAGCGAACATAATAGACTTTATTAATTAAAGTGCCAAAACCAAAACAATAGACGATTCGTAACGTCCACAGTGACAATGACTGTACAGGAACAAAAACCCACAAACACAAGGTGAAAACACACAGTTTAAATATGGCTCCCAATCAGAGATAACGAGCCGACAGCTGACACTCGTTACCACTGATTGGGAGTCACACGACCAAACAAGGAAACAACCACATAGACAACCCAACCAAACAGAACACAACGAAACGAACACACCCTGGCTCAACATACAAAGTCCCGGAGCCAGAGCGTGACAATAACCAAAACTTATCTTCTCCACCCGTTGTATGATTGAGTTTTCTCCAAACAATGCATCTCTTCGTCCTGTTCTTTCTTGCTCTCCAATTCTTGGGATCCTTTTCTCAGCAGTTTCTCCTCTTCTGTATCTTCAGCTGTGTTACTTCTAAACTATTTGCTTTATCCAGGCATGATAAGCATCGGTCTATAACTCTATTTCTTCTTTGCTAGTCATTGTAGGATAAAATCCTCTTGAACATCAAGTTCCTTTAATCTCCAAATCTTCATCTTCAACTTCCATCAGAGATCAAATCTCGTGTATCCTTCTTCTTTTTCCTCTTGTCAACTTCCTTCTGATCACAGAGTCATATCCACCCATGCATGACCTCTTCATCATCACTCTCATCTTCATCCTCCTCGTCTTCTTTAACCTCACTCTTCTCTTCCAGACATCTCATTTCTTTCCTTCTGGAGTTCTGGATTCATCTTTATCGTCGTTTCTGCTTGTCCTCTATCTATTATTCGTCTTCATCTCTGATGCCATAATCACCCTGCTGGATGATCACTGAAAGCTGAGGATAAACATCCCTAAGCTGTACTTTTTGCTGAATCCGTATGTGAGACAGGTGTACTAACTTCTGCCATTAGTTTTTCTAACCCTACTTTCTAACCCTACTTTAATTAAAGGATTACTATTTTACCCCTATATCAATCGGTGTAATCACCTTCATCTAGCCTTGCTGTCCTTTCTCCCCCTTGTAACAACTCTTTTATATTCCTTTATTATGAATTAGCTTATTTTAGACTGTATAGCCTAAGGCTTCCCCCCTCTAATTATTAATATAACCTAACCAACTCCAAATAAATCCAAATAAACTCCAAATAAATCAATTAAAAATCATGAATAATTAAAACCAATTTTTATTCCTATGTCACCAATTTATCAATTAGTGTTGGCTATCTTACCACAACCCATCAAATGCAAGTAAATGTAGTTAGTCAACTTCAAAGCAATCCCCCAAAAACAAAGCCTCTAACCTTACAACCCTTCAATACTCCAATTCCCATAACCCCTTGCTCTATCCGATAAGTTATCTTAAATTATCTTAAATTTACAGAATAATGTCAGTCCTGGATTCCCAAAACATCTGTAATTAACCCAAGTGATGCACATAGCCTCCAAA
This sequence comes from Coregonus clupeaformis, assembly GCF_020615455.1. Taxonomy (NCBI): domain Eukaryota; kingdom Metazoa; phylum Chordata; class Actinopteri; order Salmoniformes; family Salmonidae; genus Coregonus; species Coregonus clupeaformis. Next base: position 16,352 of record NW_025537894.1, on the reverse strand, counting down.
ATGCAATTTTTAATGAATCATTTGCCAAGCCTATGTAAAATCGTCATAACATCACATATCTTGTAACAGTAACCTTTTTTTTTTTTTGACTTGATCCTCTGCCGCGTCACGTGATCACTTCCTGTATCTCCTCGCTCCCCCTCTCTCCTGTCTCTCATGACAAGGGACAAAGACACAGAAACAGCTTTTAGTAGTTAATGCCATCACTGAGTATTTCCAAATATTCAATATTCATTCGTTCTACATTATTCACTCTAAGACTAAAATCAGAACTAAATAGATCGCTCAAAAACATTTTCATTTAATTTTAATCGTCTTTTAATTATTTAATTCAATTCCTTATACTTCGCCAACATATATTTAATGTATAAATTCAATAGGTCACAAAACAAGTTTCATCTTTAACCATCGCCGTTTAAACTAGAATACTCATGTTAAAATCTCTCCTCTTTTGTCTGTGTCCATTTCCCCCTTGCAGGGTAACGCCAAATGGGACCTATGACCTTAACCCACCATTTTGGTTTGTAGGCTCAGCGCGACCTCATGTCGTAGTTTTAGCCCCGTAAAATCATGCACATGCGCACATCCATTCAAAAATACCTTTTCACCGTGGAATGAAGATTCTCTACTCTCTCTCCCCAACCAGACAGAATAACACTCCAGCTGTAACTCCCGTTTCCCCCTTATAGTCAAACAACATTTAACAGCGCTCACAAAACATATAACCTGACTTACACACAGAGACAAATTTAAGAGACTTTAATCCATCGCAATGGAGTCTCTAAGGATACATTAGCATGTAGCACACAACACAATCAGCATTTAACATTGACATTAGCCTTAGCCTCTAGCTAACTGCGGCCTATTACACAGAAACATACCCTGCACTGCCCTATCACTTTTAAACATATTTATCCTACCGTTTTTGCTACCGGGACTAATGAGCATTACACCGAGAAATCAAACCCAATCAAACACCCCGTCGGACGAAAGTCAAATCATAATCACAATCAGATAAACCTCCTTAATCCGAGCTCTCTTTAAAAAGAAAAAAAAACACCGTCCACCCATTCTATCGTGTGAACGGATTTGCCGGCCCGACATCTAAAATGGCCCCCCCTGGAGGTCTTAAAGCGGTACAGTGCCCTAAAGAATGCGCATATCTGCCTTAATCGTACACTTCAATACTTAAATCCTACCGTTTCATGCTCTAAAAACTCCCAATTATCTGCCGTTTCCAATGGAATAAATTTTAGCAGACTCTAGTCGACCACAATAACGCCACCCGAGGCAAGGTCATTTGGTACATCTCTCCAGTGTACACAAGTCGTATCCAATCTAACAAACTCCGAAGCGGTAAGAAAACACTCACCCTTTTGGCCATGCTTCAAAGCGAGTTAGCCTGGCGGTTGACTGAAACAAGGAAGAGACGCAAACCCAGCCCCACGTTGGGCGCCATTATGTCGTATCGGATGAATGGTGGCCATTATTGCTGTCAACAAAGAGTCCGTTTTATGCTGCATCGTGTTAGAGGCTTTTATTAAAATCACGAGGTTACAGCATAAATGACAGGTGACATGACACCCGGGGAACGACGCCTCCGCATGGCTGCTCGTTCTGACGTCCTCTTCGTTTAACCCCCCTATTTATAAACAATGAAACTCCCTCTTCTGGCCAATCACCAGTCTCCCCTGTCTACAGCACACTTCCGGTCTGTTGTATTTGGCGTCACACCCAAAACATTCCCTCTTGATACTAACACAAACACCATTCCATTTCTTCATGAAAAACATTTAACAAAGGCATAATCTTCAGATACTATAAATGTCTTTGTCATTACCCCATAGTCTAAACAACACTGTGTTGATTCTTATTTTGACACAAATGGATATACACAAATGTAAGTAACTCAACACAAATGTAAGTAACTCAACAAAAATGTAAGAAACTCAAGTAACACACATCATTCATTTGTCATTATACTTTTTAGAAAAGTCTGAAATGAACAAAACTACATTAATCTATATTGGCCTACAGAAGAATATATAAATATACTGTATCTTATATATTTATATCTATTAATGGAGATCCTAATGAATACTAAATACTAAATATATATTTATACACTATCTTCAAGAAATGTACATCTCAGAACTGTCAAACCTGGATAGGTGAACTGGTCCGTTCTCCTGTTGAGTTGTGTTTAAACTGTATTCAACAATGTGCCTTCACATAACCCCTCACATCTCTGTCTAGTTATATCATGTTTCTGAATCACAACTCCCCAAAAACCAATGTATCTGATCATGCAAATTCAGACATGCATAATGAGGTTGCCTCCCAAATGGCACGCATAGGGTCCTGGTCTAAAGTAGTGCACTATATAGGGAATAGGTTGCCATTTGGGATGAAACCCACATATAACCAAGGAAGGAACATTGACCACTAACTTTACCTACCCAAGCTCATTTGCATAATTCAGACAGACCAACTTTAGACACTGTCACTGCCACTGCTACTTTAGGAAATGGTAGACCGCTCCGACCACCAAGGTCAATAATCTCAGTATTTAATCCTACATGGTTATGTTTTCTGTAATTTTGTTCTGCTGCCTGGCTGTTCTCTGGGCTCTGAAACATCCCGGGCTGGGGGAAGGAGAGAGAGAGGGGGAAGGGATGAACAACATGAAGCTGAGGGCCTTCAGGATCATTTCAATGATCATGGTGTCCATGGTTGTAATGTACCTCCCACTGTTTCTTCTCCTAGTCAGTTATTATTTTATAGAACCAGTGAAGTATTATTTTGGTATGTCCGTTTGTTTCTTCATTGTAGTCATCTCTGCTTACCAATGGAATTGGTTTAACATGGTCATACCATGGATATTTTAGCTATTTGATTTTGAACACTTATAGGTAAAAAAAAGATTTTATAGAATATTGAATTTGGCCTTTACTGCTAAAGCCCATAGAAACGCATTGAATAACACATTGATAAAAGGCAAAAAAGACAGTCAAAAAATGAATCATAAGAAATAAGCTATAAGAGAGCTCAGGAAATATTTTAGTTGTTTTGGAAACGTACAGTGGCTTGCGAAAGTATTCACCCCATTTTTCCTATTTTGTTGCCTTACAACCTGGAATTATAATGGATTTTTGGGGGGTTTGTATCATTTGATTTACACAACATGCCTACCACTTTGAAGATATAAAATATTTTTTTATTGTGAAACAAACAAGAAATAAGACAAAAAAACTGACAACTTGAGCGTGCATAACTATTCACCCCCCACAAAGTCAATACTTTGTAGAGACACCTTTTGCAGCAATTACAGCTGCAAGTCTCTAGGGGTATGTCTCTATAAGCTTGGCACATCTAGCCACTGGGATTTTTGCCCATTCTTCAAGGCAAAACTGCTCCAGCTCCTTCAAGTTGGATGGGTTCCGCTGGTGTACAGCAATCTTTAAGTCATACCACAGATTCTCAATTGGATTGAGGTCTGGGCTTTGACTAGGCCATTCCAAGACATTTAAATGTTTCCCCTTAAACCACTCGAGTGTTGCTTTAGAAGTATGCTTAGGGTCATTGTCCTGCTGGAAGGTGAACCTTCGTCCTAGTCTCAAATCTCTGGAAGACTGAAACAGGTTTCCCTCAAGAATTTCCCTGTATTTAGCGCCATCCATCATTCCTTCAATTCTGACCAGTTTCCCAGTCCCTGCCGATGAAAAACATCCCACAGCATGATGCTGCCACCACCATGCTTCACTGTGGGGATGGTGTTCTAGGGGTGATTAGAGGTGTTGGGTTTGTGCCAGACATAGCGTTTTCCTTGATGGCCAAAAAGCTCAATTTGAGTCTCATCTGACCAGAGTACCTTCTTCCATATGTTTGGGGAGTCTCCCACAACACCAAACGTGTTTGCATATTTTTTTCATTAAGCAATGGTTTTTTTCTGGCCAGTCTTCCGTAAAGCCCAGCTCTGTGACGTGTACGACTTAAAGTGGTCCTATGGACAGATACTCCAATCTCCGCTGTGGAGCTTTGCAGCTCCTTCAGGGTTACCCTTGGTCTCTTTGTTGCCTCTCTGATTAATGCCCTCCTTGCCTGGTCCGTGAGTTTTGGTGGCCGGCCCTCTTTTGGCAGGTTTGTTGTGGTGCCTTATTCTTTCCAAGGGGGGTGAATTTTCCCCAAACAAAACATTTTGTATTCAGGACAAAAACGTAAAACGTAATTCCACTTTGACATTATAGGGTATTATGTATAGCCCAGTGACAAAAAAATTAACATGTAATCCATTTTAAATTCAGGCTGTATCACAACAAAATATTGAAAATGTCAAGGGGTGTGAATACTTTCTGAAGGTACAGGCCTATACAGTATAGAAGCCTGTCTCTGACTCTTTCCTACATATACAGGCCTATACAGTATCTCTGACTCTTTCCTTCATATACAGGCCTATACAGTATCTCTGACTCTTTCCTTCATATACAGGCCTATACAGTATAGAAGCCTGTCTCTGACTCTTTCCTTCATATACAGGCCTATACAGTATAGAAGCCTGTCTCTGACTCTTTCATTCATATACAGACCTATAAATCATGTCACATGACCTGGATTTGAACCTTTATTTAAATGGTTTTCATCAAACTATCCCGTTTATTTTATGCCACATGACCGGGCGAGCTGAAGGGGGCCACTTACAGTCAACTCATTCTACTAAGGTCAGTAAGATACTGTATCACTATAGTCTACCACATATTACAGTCATTGGATACAATAACAAGAGATTGCAAAGAGATGCAGACAAAACAGTCAGACATTAATGTTACAATTTATTTTATTTAACGTATCAATTAACAATATTATTTCTCAAGTATCATAACGTCTAAGAGATGGCAAAACATTCAGAAAAACAGTTCCAATTGATATTACAACTAATTTAGCTTAATTTAATTTAAAAATGATCAATTGTAGATTATATTTTTAAAGCTCTTGTTTATATTTCTCAAATGTCACAGCTGGAGAGCACAAAAACAGTCAGGAAAAACAGCCAGAAACTAATATTACAATTAATTTAAAGTATTTTTAACGTAACATTTAACAATTGTAGATTATTAAACAAATCTGGTTTATATTTCTCAAGTTTCACACCGGCTAGGAGATGGCAACATAGTCAGAAATTAATATAACAATTAATTTAACTTAACATTTAACAATTTTTTTATGTGATTGTTTCTTTTTCTCTGCAAGAACTTCTCCGTCATACCACCATTAACCCCCCCACCCCCCCACCCAAAATGGCGGGGACCCCATTTTGTTGTTGTTTAAAACCCAGATTGACCCTTTAATTCCCACACAACATCTATCCACCCCTATTCTATTCTCATTGGTTCCGGGTTTGTTGTTACTTCAATCGCTTGTCTTGGTCGAAATTAGGACTTAGTGATATACACTTTTTACACTATCGTGCTGACCCGAACCATAACGGTCTGGCTCAGATGTTTTCCTTTCCAGTACATTCCCAGAAACGATGGTGAATGCGTAACCGGGCCAGTGACGTTGAATCAACGTGGAAAACTGATTGGATTTGCAAAATAAAGTAATCATCATAATGGAATTTCGGGAATTTGTTTCAACTTTTAGCCTACATCCAATGACATGGTTCAAATTGTTGTTGATTTCATGTTGAATTTGTTGACAATCAAAAGCTAAATGTAAATTAGACATTGAACTGATGTCTGTACCCAGTGGGACGTCTTCCTCATGGTCCCCTGATACAGGGCAGTTTCCCAGACCTGTGGAGGTAGAGGAGGGGCTGAACAAACCCTGAGACGACTGTGATGGAGAAACAAATGGACCATCCCCCCCAAAACGTCACTAGTTCTATAAAATGATAACTGACTAGGAGAAGAACCAGTGGGAGGTACATTACAACCATAGACACCATGATCATTGAAATGATCCTGAAGGCCCTCAGCTTCATGTTGTTCATCCCTTCCCCCTCTCTCTCTCCTTCCCCCGGCCCGGGACGTTTCAGAGCTCTGAGAACAGCCAGACAGCTGAACAACATCACTGAAAACGTAAATAGGATTAAACTCAGAAAGTAGCAATCCCACCATGCAGATTGGTAATCACCAAGCATATTCGCAAAGCAGGAACCAAGAACCAACAGCCAGACAACACCACAACACCCCACCCTGTATCTCAGGGGTTTGTACTTCAGGAAGGTTACAGGGTGGACCACCGCCAGGTAGCGCTCCACACAGATACAGCACTGGAACAGAGGACGACCAAAGAGGTTGAAACCCGCGAAGTATGTCCCAACGCTCCATAAAGCACCATTCTCTTGGATGTGATTATGAAGTATAAACATCAGATTGGACAGGCCGGAGAGGATCTCAGACACAGCCAGGTTGAGAGAGAAGAACTCTGAAGCCATCGTCCCTCCTGCTCCGGTCACTATCAGCCACAGGACGTAGACATTGGTGGGGAGACCCAGGAGGAGGTTGATAGAGTCAGCAGCAGTGAACAGTAGATCCTCGACATACTGGATAGGAAGGAGGGCGACACTTTATAGAAGACATTTACAAACAGTTTGCTCACCATTACTAACACATTTATAAATGTTAGTAAGCTAGTTATTCACACATTGAAATACCTTATAAATGGTTTATTACTGGATGTTATTATAAAGAGTTACCAGAAGTTGTCCAGTGAAGGTGGAGAGGAGAGTAGAGTTGCTGTCTACAGAGGTGTTCATCTCTTCTCAGTTGTTGGGGACTGTGAATGTACCAGACAAAATATTCCTATTTTGATTGCTTTAATCAGTATAAGTGAATACAATATGACAAACAAACTTATTCAAATGAGAGGACCAGATAAATAAAGTGCTTTCATTTCTAAATGGTAAAACAGATGTGTTTGAAAATCCCTCCAATATAAGGTGACATTCTGTGCTGTCAAAGGAACAAGTGATAGTTTGCCAGCAAGGTGTGTTTCTGGAAGCTTCTACTCTCAGTGTTATCCTACTAAACAACATAAAATAGTTAAAGCTGTTATGAACTGAACTGTAATGCGTCTAAAGATAAATATTGGACCTGTTAGTAAAACACGACAAATAAATAAAAACCTGTAAAACCTACATTGGTGGAATGTCCCAATCCTCTTCAGTGGCCAGACCTGTGGAGGTAGAGGAGGGGCTGGTACAGGACAGTTTCCCAGCCCTGTGGAGGTAGAGGAGGGGCTGGTACAGGACAGTTTCCCAGCCCTGTGGAGGTAGAGGAGGGGCTGGTACAGGACAGTTTCCCAGCCCTGTGGAGGTAGAGGAGGGGCTGATACCGGACAGTTTCCCAGCCCTGTGGAGGTAGAGGAGGGGCTGAACAATCCCTGTGACAACAGTGAGGCAGATGGAAACGTAAGCGGACTGAAAAAACTGCCTGACTTCTAAGTCTTTACTGAGGATGATGACGATCAACGGGAGACGATCCATCACCATGGAGATGAGGATGTTATGACCTGAAAGCCTTCATCGTTGGGTTTGTCCCGTCTCTCTCCCTCTCATTGTCCCCTGGTCTGTGGCGTTTCAGAGCCCAGAGGACCGTCAGGCAGCAGAACAGATTCACACAGAATACAACCAGAAATAGCACCAAGTAGAAATAATAGACCAAGGTTATAAATGTCATCAACATGGCAGCCAAGCAGGACCCAAGCATTGGAAAAGGGAGCGGCAACCAGTTGTGACGAACCCTTCGAAAAATCGACATGCGTGCAAGATAACGTCGTTAGCAAATATGTACTGCTGGGACATTAAAAACTGTAATATCTTATGTTTCACCGAGTCGTGGCTGAACGACGACATGGATAACATACAGCTAGCCGGCTATACGCTACATCGGCAGGATAGAACGGCTGACTCCGGTAAGACAAGGGGTGGCGGTCTGTGTATATTTGTAAACAACAGCTGGTGCACAAAATCAAATACTAAGGAAGTCTCGAGGTTTTGCTCGCCTGAAGTAGAGTATCTTATGATAAGCTGTAGACCACACTATTTACCAAGAGAGTTTTCATCTATATTTTTCATAGCTGTCTATTTACCACCACAAACCAATGCTGGCATTAAGATTGCACTGAATGAGCTGTATAAGGCCATAAGTCAACAGGAAAACGCTCATCCAGAGGCAGCGCTCCTAGTGGCCGGGGACTTTAATGCAGGGAAACTTAAATCTGTTCTACCTAATTTCTACCAGCATGTTAAATGTGCAACCAGAGGAAAAAAAACTCTAGACCACCTTTACTCCACACACAGAGACGCATACAAAGCTCTCCCTCGCCCTCCATTTGGCAAATCTGACCATAACTCTATCCTCCTGATTCCTGCTTATAAGCAAAAACTAAAGCAGGAAGCACCAGTGACTCGGTTAATAGAAAAGTGGTCAGATGACGCAGATGCTAAGCTACAGGATTGTTTTGCTAGCACAGACTGGAACATGTTCCGGGATTCTTCAGACAGCATTGAGGAATACACCACATCAGTCACTGGCTTCATCAATAAGTGCATCGATGATGTCGTCCCCATAGTGACCGTACGTACATACCCCAACCAGAAGCCATGGATTACAGGAAACATCCGCACTGAGCTAAAGGGTAGAGCTGCCGCTTTCAAGGAGCGGGACTCTAACCCGGATGCTTATAAGAAATCCCGCTATGCCCTCCGACGAACAATCAAACAGGCAAAGAGTCAATACAGGACTAAGATTGAATCGTACTACACCGGCTCTGACGCTCATCGGATGTGGCAGGGCTTGAAAACTATTACAGACTACAAAGGGAAGCACAGCCGTGAGCTTCCCAGTGACACAAGCCTACCAGACGAGCTAAACCACTTCTATGCTCGCTTCGAGGCAAGCAACACTGAAGCATGCATGAGAGCACCAGCTGTTCCGGATGACTATGTGATCACGCTCTCCGTAGCCGATGTGAATAAGACTTTTAAGCAGGTCAACATTCACAAGGCCGCGGGGCCAGACAGATTACCAGGACATGTACTCCGATTATGTGCTGACCAACTGGCAAGTGTCTTCACTGACATTTTCAACATGTCCCTGACTGAGTCTGTAATACCAACATGTTTCAAGCAGACCACCAGTCCCCATGCCCAAGGACACTAAGATAACCAGCCTAAATGACTACCGACCCGTAGCACTGACGTCTGTAGCCATGAAGTGCTTTGAAAGGCTGGTCATGGCTCACATCAACACCATTATCCCAGAAACCCTAGACCCACTCCAATTTGCATACCGCCCCAACAGATCCACAGATGATGCAATCTCTATTGCACTACACACTGCCCTTTCCCACCTGGACAAGAGGAACACCTACGTGAGAATGCTATTCATTGACTGCAGCTCAGCATTCAACACCATAGTGCCCTCAAAGCTCATCACTAAGCTAAGGATCCTGGGACTAAACACCTCCCTCTGCAACTGGATCCTGGACTTCCTGACAGGCCGCCCCCAGATGGTAAGGGTATGTAACAACACATCTGCCACACTGATCCTCAACACGGGGGCCCCTCAGTGGTGCGTGCTCAGTCCCCTCCTGTACCTCCTGTTCACCCATGACTGCATGGCCAGGCACGACTCCAACACCATCATTAAGTTTGCCGACGACACAACAGTGGTAGGCCTGATCACCGACAACGATGAGACAGCCTATAGGGAGGAGGTCAGAGACCTGGCCGTGTGGTGCCAGGATAACAACCTCTCCCTCAACGTGACCAAGACAAAGGAGATGATTGTGGACTACAGGAAAAAAAAGAGGACTGAGCACGCCCCCATTCTCATCGACGGGGTTGTAGTGGAACAGGTTGAGAGCTTCAAGTTCCTTGGTGTCCACATCACCAACAAACTATCATGGTCCAAACACACCAAGACAGTCGTGAAGAGGGCACGACAAAACCTATTCCCCCTCAGGAGACTGAAAAGATTCGGCATGGGTCCTCAGATCCTCAAAAAATTATACAGCTGCACCATCGAGAGCATCCTGACTGGTTGCATCACCGCCTGGTATGGCAACTGCTTGGCCTCCGACCGCAAGGCACTACAGAGGGTAGTGCGTACGGCCCAGTACATCACTGGGGCCAAGCTTCCTGCCATCCAGGACCTCTATACCAGGCGGTGTCAGAGGAAGGCCCTCAAAATTGTCAAAAACTCCAGCCACCCTAGTCATAGACTGTTTTCTCTGCTACCGCAAGGCAAGCGGTACCGGAGTGCCAAGTCTAGGTCCAAAAGACTTCTCAACAGCTTCTACCCCCAAGCCATAAGACTCCTGAACAGCTAATCATGGCTACCCGGACTATTTGCACTGCCCCCCCACCCCATCTTTTTACGCTGCTGCTACTCTGTTAACTATTTATGCATAGTCACTTTAACTCTACCCACATGTACATATTACTTCAACTACCTCAACTAGCCGGTGCCCCCGCACATTGACTCTGCACCGGTACCCCCCTGTATATTTAGCCTCCCTACTGTTATTTTATTTTACTTCTGCTCTTTTTTTTCTCAACACTTTTTTGTTGTTGTTTTATTTTACTTTTTTATTAAAAATAAATGCACTGATGGTTAAGGGCTGTAAGTAAGCATTTCACTGTAATGTCTGCACCTGTTGTATTCGGCGCATTTGGCCAATACAATTTGATTTGATTTGATTCGATTTGATTTTGTTAGTCACTCTCACTCAGATGTGTAGAATTACAGGACAGTAGCTATATAGTTACACATTCTTCTCTCTGCTCAGACAACATCGTTAGCAAATATGTACTGCTGGATCAAGGCTAAACCATTTGATAGACAGTAGAGGATCTCAGACACGGTCAGGTTGAGAGAGAAGAACTCTGTGGTCACTGTCCCTCCCGCTCCGGTCACTATCAGTCACAGGACGTAGACATTGGTGAGGTGACCCAGGAAAAGGTTGAATGTTTGTATTTGCAGAGAAATAAGGCTCTAAGTCTGAGGGGAATACAATTGGGGCGTGGTCGGTTACCCAGCTACAGATGAGGTGGTGAGAGAAGAGTCATTCCACTGGGAGGTATTCATCCTTTTATTGAGTGTGGCTCTGAGGTGTATCAAATCAAATCAAATCAAATTTCATTTGTCACATACACGTGTTTAGCAGATGTTATAGCGGGTGTAGCGAAATGCTTTCGCTTCGCCAGGTTGAATTTGTATAATCCAATGTCCAAGTGATGTCTGCAGAAATCATGAAAAACGCAAGGGCTTTTTGTCTTGGAGTAATACCATAACAAATGTTATAATGTGGTTATAATAAATTGACTAATCAACATGCTGTACTTTTATAGTCGTTGATATGAAATTAGTCTTGAAACTGCATTTACTGCAAAGAAGCTTTCCTTTCTGTTGAATGTCTTTGTCATTACCCCATAGTCTAAACAACACTGTGTTGATTCTTATCTTGACACAAATGGATATACACAAATGTAAGTAACTCAACACAAATGTAAGTAACTCAACACAAATGTAAGAAACTCAACACAAATGTAAGTAACTCAACACAAATGTAAGAAACTCAACACAAATGTAAGAAACTCAACACAAATGTAAGTAACTCAACACAAATGTAAGTAACTCAACACAAATGTAAGTAACTCAACACAAATGTAAGTAACTCAACACAAATGTAAGTAACTCAACACAAATGTAAGTAACTCAACACAAATGCAAGAAACTCAACACAAATGTAAGAAACTCAAGTAACACACATCATTAATTTGTCATTATATTTTTTAGAAAAATCTGATTTGAACAAAACTATATTAATTTATATTGGCCTACAGAAGAATATATAAATATACTGTATCTTATATATCTATATCTACTAATGGAGATCCTAATAAATACTAAATACAAAATATATATTTATACACTATCTTCAAGAAATGTACATCTCAGAACTGTCAAACCTGGATAGGTGAACTGGTCCGTTCTCCTGTTGAGTTGTGTTTAAACTGTATTCAACAATGTGCCTTCACATAACCCCTCACATCTCTGTCTAGTTATATCATGTTTCTGAATCACAACTCCCCAAAAACCAATGTATTTGATCATGCAAATTCAGACATGCATAATGAGGTTGCCTCCCAAATGGCACCCATAGGGCCCTGGTCTAAAGTAGTGCACTATATAGAGAATAGGGTGCCATTCTCTGGTCTAAAGTAGTGCACTATATAGGGAATAGGGTGCCATTCTCTGGTCTAAAGTAGTGCACTATATAGGGAATAGGGTGCCATTTGGGATGACACCCACATATAACCAAGGAAGGAACATTGACCACTAACTTTACCTACCCAAGCTCATTTGCATAATTCAGACAGACCAACTTTAGACACTGTCACTGCCACTGCTACTTTACGAGATGGAAGACCGTTCCGACCACCAAGGTCAATAATCTCAGTATTTCATCCTTTAATAGTTGAAATGTTTGTAGAAAATAGAGGTTTAAATTAATGCTTGTTGAATCCCACTTTGCATGGAAGTGCTTTGCTTTGATTTTATACATGGTTATGTTTTCTGTAATGTTGTTCTGCTGCCTGCTTTGCAGCTCCTTCAGGGATATCTTTGGTCTCTTTGTTGCCTCTCTGATTAATGCCCTCCTTGCCTGGTCCGTGAGTTTTGGTGGCCGGCCCTCTCTTGGTAGATTTGTTGTGGTGCCATATTCTTTCCAAGCGGGGTGAATTTTCCCCAAACAAAACAGTTTGTAATCAGGACAAAAATGTAAAACGTAATTCCACTTTGACATTATAGGGTATTATGTATAGCCCAGTGACACATTATTTTTTTTTTACATGTAATCCATTTTAAATTCAGGCTGTATCACAACAAAATATGGAAAATGTCAAGGGGTGTGAATACTTTCTGAAGGCACTGTACAGGCCTAAACAGTATAGAAGCCTGTCTCTGACTATTTCCTACATATACAGGCCTATACAGTATAGAATCCTGTCTCTGACTCTTTCCTTCATATACAGGCCTATACAGTATAGAAGCCTGTCTCTGACTCTTTCCTACATATACAGGCCTATACAGTATATCTGACTCTTTCCTTCATATACAGGCCTATACAGTATAGAAGCCTGTCTCTGACTCTTTCCTTCATATACAGGCGTATACCGTATAGAAGCCTGTCTCTGACTCTTTCCTTCATATACAGGCCTATACAGTATAGAAGCCTGTCCATGACTCTTTCCTACATATACAGGCCTATACAGTATCTCTGACTCTTTCCTTCATATACAGGCCTATACAGTATAGAAGCCTGTCCATGACTCTTTCCTTCATATACAGGCCTATACAGTATAGAAGCCTGTCCATGACTCTTTCCTTCATATACAGGCGTATACAGTATAGAAGCCTGTCTCTGACTCGTTCCTTCATATATAGACCTATACAGTATAGAAGCCTGTCTCTGACTCTTTCCTTCATATACAGGCCTATACAGTATAGAAGCCTGTCCATGACTCTTTCCTTCATATACAGCCTGTACAGCAGAGGTTCATTTCTACTGGTTCAATTGAGGACAAAGGGAATGGGTTATGTGCACACTGCACAGTCTATCCTCTACTTTTGCATGTCAATGATCCGTATAATGAGGGTGAAGTTTCCCCTATATACAGATCTAGGATCAGCTGGTCCCTCCACCAATCCTAACCTTATCCATCGATGGAGAATATGCAAAACTGACCCAAGATCACCGCCTAGGGGAAATTTCACCCTACTCCAATAAGGAGCTGCGTTTGTTTGCAGAATGATGCACCCACAGGTGGGCAGCCTGGACATAGTTCTATATTCATGAAGCAGAGTTCAGCACTACAGATAGCAGTAGGAGCTACTTCCTGTCTGTTAGAGAACCAGGAGCAGAACTCTATCCATCAAGGACAAGGTAGTGGTGCTACATTTAATTAGGTAACTAGGCAACATTTAATTTACAAAAGTCAGAGAACGATCAACAAGAGTTTCCACAGTTCAGATGACATTGGACCATTTATTAAAGTATGATGAACACAAGGGGAACCATCAAATACACACAACGAGCTTTAACTGATTCAAGTTTAAGTTTCTAACAAGAACAATAATCAATAAAGTTCACTTAAAGGTTCAATCTGGGATTGGTACATCTATTTTATGACCTTTGAATTAATGATACAAAGCCATTTATATAGCCATTGATTCATTGAATATGACTTTTAATGCCTCATGAGTAGAGCCCTGTGTTTTGGTTAATCATACCACATGACCTGGATTTTAACCTTTATTTAAAGCTTTTTCACCCAACTGTCCCCCTTTTTTCATGTCACATGGTCCAGCATCATCCTCAGACAATTGCTTAAATGTTTTGTCTATTTCTCATTTCTAGAAAAGGCTTAAAATAAAGGTTAAAATCCAGGTCATGTGACATGATTAACCAAAACTCTTAGTTCAACTGTCTTATTCCATTCGAACACAACATATAGGCTTGTTTGTCAACTATGTAATTGTAAAACATGGTTAAAACTATCATTTTGATCTCATGGATGGTCTGTCCTTGCATCCATAGCTCCATCTATGAATTTGAGAGCGGTAACATTTCTGCAGCCCCATCCGTCATCTGTTTGCCAAAAATGTGGCGGGGTTTCTGCTTTGTTGTTTGAATCCTATATTGCCCCCTTTAACTTTGTTAACAATCTTAATAATGATTAAACAAGAGAAAATCACACAATTCAAATAACATGATGTTATGATGATAACAAACGTCATTATAAATCACATTAAAACAATTTCATATGTTTAACTAAATCAAACATAATGTATATATATATATATATACAGTGGGGAGAACAAGTATTTGATACACTGCCAAATTTTCAGGTTTTCCTACTTACAAAGCATGTAGAGGTCTGTTATTGTTATCATAGGTACACTTCAACTGTGAGAGACGGAATCTAAAACAAAAATCCAGAAAATCACATTGTGTGATTTTTAAGTAATTAATTTGCATTTTGAATATTAATAAACATTCCACCCATGAGGTCACTTGAGGGCGATTTGGTAATTTGACTGACTGCAGGGCTACAACAAGCCAGAATCCTATAGATTCCTCACTTCTTGTGTTTCTATAAAAAAACATTCCTCTATGTTAGGAGTCATCGTGCTTTCTGATGTAAGACAAAGCTACAGGAAACATGTTAGCAATAGTTTCAATTTCCTTGTGATAGCTTAAATCTACTTTCTTACTCGTAATAAAAAAATATATATATAAACAATTGTTTCAGGTTGCAAAATTAAATGTATTTCCCAAAATTACCAGGTTTTCCAGAAATTCTGTTTAGAGGATTCCGGATTTCCTGCTCATTCCATTCTGATTCCGGGAATCCTCCAACCGGTATATCTGGAAAACCTTGGAATTTTGGGAAAGTTACAAAATGTTGCAACTGTAATGGCAAGGACGATAATTATACATGTATCTTGTGGAATTTTATTCAGTTACTAATAAAGATATACAGTATTATTGACATTTAGAGCTATTTTCAGCTAGAAATGCTACATGTTATAGGACCTATTCTCAGGGTCCCCTGATACAGGGCAGTTTCCCAGCCCTGTGGAGGTAGAGGAGGGGCTGAACAAACCCTGAGATGATTACGAGGGAGAAAGAGATGGAGAGAGCAAAGTAGAAATCAGTGAGGTTCAGGTACTCGCGAAAGACACAGTGACCATGATTGGAAGAACACTCACGACCACAGACATTAGAATTAGCAGAATGATCCAGAAAGCCTTTCTCTTCATGCTGTTCATCCCTTCCCCCTCTCTCTCTCCTTCCCCCGGCCCGGGACGTTTCAGAGCTCTGAGAACAGCCAGGCAGCAGAACAACTCAACGGAAAACACAACCAGATACTGAGCTAAGAAAACATAATAGAACATGGTTGAGAAAGTAATGAACAACGCAGCTAGGCAGAACCCAAGAACCAACAGCCAGACAACACCACAACACCCCACCCTGTATCTCAGGGGTTTGTACTTCAGGAAGACCACAGGGTGGACCACCGCCAGGTAGCGCTCCACACAGATACAGCACTGGAACAGAGGACGACTGGTAGAGAGGAAACCCACAGAGAAAGCCCTGGCAGACAGGAGCAAGCCGTTCAACAGATAGAAGTCCAGCAAAGCCAAGACATCGAATAGGCAGTAGATGATCTCAGATACGGTCAGATTGAGAGCGAAGAACTCTGAAGCCATCGTCCCTCCTGCTCCGGTCACTATCAGCCACAGGACGTAGACATTGGTGGGGAGACCCAGGAGGAGGTT